>NC_089767.1:27417008-27479508 GCF_040412425.1 Macrobrachium rosenbergii
TTAAAGCCTTTTTTCCAACAGGCATCGGGAAAAAGCAATATGATCCGTGCTTATTTCCAGAACTCCACAAAGGGGGCACTAAATTATACCTAAACGTCCTTCCATATATGGAAGCTCGGTATCGACACCCAGAAGAAGAAGTGTTCAGGCCAATACATTTGTCTCCAACCACAACACAGAGGCAGCGTGTATCGAAAGCCCGAAGAGTAAGTGTTGGGACACACTTTGATTTCTTTGCTTTTATGCAGGAGAGTTTGGGAGGTCGGTTACCTACTGTATACATAGGGATGCTTGGTCCCCGAAACCTGAGAGATAAGTGCCATCATCATAATAGTTTGTTTATACTTATTAATGGTTTATACAGAAGAGTTTGGGAAGTCGGCTACCTATGCATAGGGATGTTTGGTCCCCGAAGCCTGAGAGATAAGTGCCATCATCATAATAGTTTATTTATACTTATAAATGGGTGATATTTGGTCAAAATACTAATCAAACGTTGCTACAACTGATTTGAACCAAATCTACGTCTACTAAAAATAA
Organism: Macrobrachium rosenbergii; assembly: GCF_040412425.1. Classification (NCBI taxonomy): domain Eukaryota; kingdom Metazoa; phylum Arthropoda; class Malacostraca; order Decapoda; family Palaemonidae; genus Macrobrachium; species Macrobrachium rosenbergii. Next base: position 27,417,549 of record NC_089767.1, read on the forward strand.
ACGGGAAATGATACCTTGGGGATCAGGAGTACATGACACCAGCATAACGGCTTACCTTAATTAAGACGCTTCACCTGGAAAAAAAGGTAGAAAACATTATCAACAGACGTAACTAGGAAGGAATGTGGAGGTTTTCAACAGCATCAACTTTTATTTCAAAATACGAGGATACTATTCAGTCATTTTTCATATTTCTATGCACACGTTCGCAAATACGAAGAATGTATGGGCACTTTTAGGGATATATACTTTTGCTTGCGAGTGTAAATAAGATACTCATTTGCGTTTCTCCCCAAAATGAAAAAAAAAAAATTCTTCCTATAGATGTGGCTACGCCCACATACTGAACCAAGAAAAACTGGTTAATTGTTTTCTTTAACATAATAACTCTGTACGTAAAAGAATAATCATTACTTAATACACATTCTCAAAATATTTCAGTTTGGAATCACGATGTACATTCCCTGTAGCAAAAAACTCCAGGAATAAGTTTTTTTTATTTATTTATTTACAACTTCAATCTTAGATTTCTCTTATGGTAAGAACTCGCAGATTATATGTGAAATTCTGCTTATGAAGAGTAACTGAAGGTAAATTATTCATGCTGTAAAATAAGGTAGGTTTTCCACTGATTTTCGCCCTAACAATAACAGCTGACTTATGAAAGTGAAGCCAATGAAGAATTAGAGGAATTTTATTTTTGGTGATAGAAACTCATTTCTCGTCATAATGTGGTTCGGATTCCACAATAAGCTGTAGGTCCCGTTACTAGGTAACCAACTGGTTCTTAGCCACGTATATCTAATCCTTCGGGCCAGCTCTAGGAGAGCTGTTAATCAGCTCAGGGGTCTGGTTAAACTAAGGTATACTTACTTACGTACTTATGAAAGTGAAATGACCGCCATCTAGTTTTCCCACAAGCTCCGATAAATGATTCATGATGTAAGATGAGGTAGGTTTTCCACTAACCTTCGCCCTCATAATAACAGCTGACTTATGAAAGTGATTTGACCGCCGCCTAGTTTTCCTACAAGCTCAGATAAAAAACGGGACAGCCTCTTTGAACAAGAGAAACATTCATAATGAGAAAGAATGAAACATCTCAAAAGTATTTCCACTGTGCCGTTGGCCGCAATTTTCGTACGGCAGCAACACGATAGGAAACTGGAATCTTATTTTTCTGTAGCACTAAATCTTTTTTAAAGACTTTCCTAGAGAGGCCTTTTAAAAGTTCCAGAGGGTAAAAATCAGACCCCCACCCTCAGCACCATCCTAGATAGGGAAGATGACGTTACAAACAGAAAAAGCCCGTCAGGATATTCCGAAAGAATGACAATTATGTGGTAGAAAGAGATGGAGGAAAAAACTTTTGACTTCTCGATTTCATCTTTAGTCTTGGAAGAAAAATTTTTGAAGAAAAATTTTTGGAGATATTTTTGAGAGAGAGAGAGAGAGAGAGAGAGAGAGAGAGGAAAACTTTCTCCGCGACGTGAGCTGAATCAAATGGGAGTTCGTAAAAAAGGAATTGGTCAAAGGAAAACATGAATTTTATGGTAAAATTACCTGCTCTGGTACTCTTTCATTCATCGCATACTCATGTAGTAATATAGTCCGTGTACGTGTGTGTGTGTGTGTGTGTGTGTTAACCAAAAGTTTTACTACGCCTTGGTCGTACTTGATTTCGTGTCAATTATTTATTAAAACTCCTATCATCTTTTCCTAGGAAATATCCCTTAATATATTGTACAATAGTCCCACAGAAAAACTAAAGCCTTCTATATATCTCTCTCACTTTCACCTTTCAGCCATTATGAAGCAATTTCACTTCTAATAAAACAAAGTTTACAACCTCGAACTGTCTTATACTCTATTTGTGAATTATGATACTTTACTACAATTCCTCAAGCACAAGCATTTTGGGGGGGGGGGGGTATGCGGTTTCCTCTTCAATTACCTCTATTTTTGGAATTACCGTTCAATTCCGGGAACGACTGGATTATTATAATCCTATTTTATCCTCTATTAAACATCATCAAAATTAATGTTAACTTTTCTCACGCACGAATAAAAATAAATCCCCAAAGGACGTACGACAATTTCAGTCTTCGACCATACTCCTCCCCCCCCCTCGCCCCCAGGCCCTGGAAAATTCCCCTCCCCTCCCCTCCCCTCCTTCAAGACAGTTTTTTAAACTGGGCACTTAAGAGACCCCTCTTCATAGCAGATGAGTATTCCTGTATATATACAAGTAGGTGCAAAAGTGGGGCCATATTCACAACAAATATTAGCATATTCTTAAACGGGCCATGTAGAAGAATCTGGATATTTCCTAGATAGTGACCCCCAAGGTTTTAACCCGGTATGCAACCACCTTTACGGCGTGTTTAGTGCAAGCCCGTTTGGGAATGACCGCAAAAACATAAACAAAAGACTGTAAATATAAAGATAATGAACCCAAAGAAATGCTAGTCTAAATAACGACCCTCGAACTTTGCTGGGGTCACTATCTAGGAAAGATCCGAATCTTTTTACTACGGAGGGAAACGCACTATCAGTTAAAGCAAGATGTACAGTCGATATTTATCATTTTTTATTTAAGACGACTCTTGTGATGACGTCATGCACTCGAAACATTGATTCTAAAACAAGCATTGAAGTGATTCTCCTGATGTTGCTTTAATAATTAACCCAATGGCCTGATTTTGCAAATGGTCCTAATGCAAATATGGCGTAGTGTGTCTGAATCTTTCATAGTAACTTTAATAGGGCAAGAAAATTAACAAATAACAAACCTGAGTAATAAGACGCGTCGAGCAACAAATAACAAATCTGAATAATAAGGCACGTAAATAGCAAAAAATAACAAACCTAAATAATAACGCACATAAAGTAACATAAAACAAACCCAAATAATAAGGCACTTCAGGTAACATATAACAAACCTGTGTAATAAGACACGTCAAGTAACAAATAACAAATCTGAATAATAAGGCGCGTAAATAAAAAAAATAGCAAGCCCTAAATAATAAAACACATCAAGTAACATATAACAAACCCTAATAATAAGGAATGTCAAGTAACACATAACAAACCTGTGTAATAAGGAAATTAACAAATAACAAGCCTGAATATCACCAATAGGTTGGACAATGAAAACTATTTAAGGGGAAAAAGTGAAAAGTTCAGAGTCGTTAACCAGTATTAAAATCATTCTGTGTTTACAAAAGCAATTAAGTTTCATAAAAAAAATTACACGCTACAAAATAAACTTTTAAACGAGAATTTATCTGAACTAACTACAAAATTCAACTCACACTCTAAACAAGAACACTAACACATCAAACCTTACAAAAATAAAAGTAAAAAAACTGAAAAGTAACGACTCCGGTTGGCAACAAAGTTATGAGGTACCATTTAAACTCTAATTTGCTATCACACAAATGTCAATTTTAGCTTAACTTAATCGGCTCTTTTCCTACTCGAAACTACTCTTTTCTCCCAACAACCAACGAGCGAAACAATTACTATTAAATACTAAATTTATAGGCAGAGTTGAAAAAAGATCCTAATTAATGGTCTACAATACATTATTTAACGCTTAAAGAGAGACAAGAACTGATTTACAGCCCGTGCTACGTATGTATTTATGTATGTGTGTGTATACATTATATATATACATATTTTATATATATATATATATATATATATATATATATATATATATATATATATATATATATATATATATATATATATATATATAAAAGGTTATAGGTAATAAACAAATTTTAATTGAGGACTATACACAATTTAAAGAGGCCAAGTAAAGGAGGAATTTTACAGCAGCTGTATCATAGCCCATTTCAGCCTCAAAGAAATATATATATATATATATATATATATATATATATATATATATATATATATATATATATATATATATATATATATATGTATATATACTTGTGTTTAAATATATATAAATATGTAAATTATTTATGTATATATATAGAAGGGTCTGACTCCCTGACAAGAGAAAACTAGATCAATACAGGTACATCCTCAATCATCTAATCAACTTAATATACCCCGATATGAGCGTGTTAACAGGTAGATTAATAGCTCAGGTGAGGCCACTGATTGATAATAAGTAACTCCCGGCCCATTGCAATTATTTCTCCGTTCTCATTACGAATCAGAATTACTACCAAGATATTATTAAAACAAGAAACGTAAGTGCTTCCGAGAACAGAGTGATTCATATTCGTGATGTGTTAGAATACTGTTCATAATAATGTCTCAATGTAAAATCCCGGAATTATGAAAATTATAGTTATATTTTACGGAATGTTTTACAGAACTTCCACTACACAGCCTTTTGCACAGAGCAACACTTGTCTCATTCGCAATTTGTTACCTTTACGCATGATCAAACTCAATCTTAAAAATTGAATTTTCTTTTTTTATCCACAAAAAAAGGTATAAATAAGGTTATGGTGAAAGCTAATCCTCAAAAGCAAAAAAAAAAAAAAAAAAAAATCGCCAGATCACTCTGCGGTCTTAGAAAATTGGTGCACTCTGCCTTGACTTGTACATTGAAACAAGTGAATAACGTTGAGATAAAGTGGTAAGTAATGTGGATGAATATGTATGCAAGCCAGAGAAAGGACAGTAACTTTAAGGTGGTGAGCTGTGGAATAACAAAGTTGGGTCCAGTAGTGTGGAATTACTGATGCTATCAGACAACTGACAAGGGATAGTGGAGAGAAAGTACCAAAACTACTAAGTTAAAAGTGTACGCAAAAAATAGAGTTGAAAGTAAAGGTAAACGAGCAGTAGCATAATTATGAAGGTAAATGGAAACACGATGTAGCAATAAAATGTTAATACTGATGAAGGAATACTTGAAGCATTTGATCTGTAGAAGCATTTGGGAGTAAAAAAAAAAAATATATATATATATACAGTATATATAATTTATATATATATATATATATATATATATATATATATATATATATATATATATATATATATATATATATATATATATATATATAAGTAGTAGGAAAATAGCAAAGTTAATGTGAAAGATGGACAACAAAAAAAAATATATATATATGCAAAGTAGGGAAAATAGCAAAGTTAATGTGAAAGATGAAAAAAAAAAAATACAAGCGAAGTAGGGAAAATAACAAAGTTAATGTGAAAGATGGCGAACAGACTTGGGAAGAGATCTGAAATAATGGAACTCAGGTGGACAGTGCGGAAGCCAGAGGATACGGGAGATAACTAATCTCCCGTTTAACTTCATGAGGAAAAACTGAAGAAAAGCCGTTAATCACGATGATGATTATGATGAGTATTTAGATTTATTTACTGTGAATCTCATCTCTTATCATAAACAGTGCATTTGGATCTATTTTCGCATAGAGGGTGTATCAAAATGTCTAATTCTATAAATATAATGAAAAAATATTGGTTTACTTTGCCAAAAAATTAACACCTTTCCATCTTTTCTCTTATTGGGGCATAAAGCCTATCCATTTTGATTAACAATAAATATCACTTTCTCAGCAGACGTTACAATCCGTTCCTTTACGACCACATTTAACAAAAAATAAAGGAAAAATCAGGGAAGAAATAAAAACATTCATCAAGCTAATACAAATACTAAGCCTTGAACCTCAAACTGATTCACTCTATGCAATGGCGAAAGTACTTCATCACTGATTGAAGTGAGCTTCAAAGCTACAAATTGTTGAGACAGTTTAAAATTTACCACTCATATTTTCGGTACAAAAATGAATCTCTAAATAAATAAAAAATGCCACCAATTATAGACTACGCAATAAAAATCACACCTTGCAATAACCAACTTTTAATACCGTCTTTGACAGCAGTACCCCTCCCATTTCACCCTCTCATCAACAAGAGCATTTTTGCCTCCTGATTAATTTAACGGGACACTATGTCGGAAAAATGCGTGAGAAAAATCTCACAAATCCAAAACAAATTGTTCAGCACATTTCTTTGATGGCGGAACGTGTAACAAATTCCTTTATTCTGTGCTTTGTTTCAGGCATGCAATAAGCCGCCATTTTGTTAGGGGAGTTGATTTTTATCAGTATTAAATTGTTCTAACAGGAGCTGTGATACCTCAATTAAGGACAGGAAATACAGAGAGAATATATATAATATATATATATATATATATATATATATATATATATATATATATATATATATATATATATATAAAATAAATATATATATCATATATATATAAAACAAAGATATACATCATAATCTAACAATACCCCGTGTTCGCTAAAACTCCGTGTTCAGTACTCCTGTATTTAAAGAGGCGGGGGAGGGATAAAAAAAAAATTAAATAATTCTATTATTAGAAGGAAAATGTAATGTCACTGTCTTTAACGCACAATTACGTTATGACTTTTCAAAAATAAAACCCCTCACACCACAACTTGCAGACATGTAACCAACAAGAAATCAACATTTCCACGCTAAGTGACAAAGTGCCCAAAGGAGTCTTAAATAACATACAAGACGAATCGACTACTATTTTATATATCATCACGCTAAGACTATCATACTAATATGGATGACTAAACTTTCCCCATAAAACCACACCATTTGGTTCCTGTAAAAATAATACAATTTAAAATAATGTTATTTAGAATTCGAGCCTCTCTCTTCTTTTCTATAAGGTAACCAAGGTATAGTAAAGCTGCTGCATATATCTTTAAAATAATATCCCCATAATAATAACTATTAGTATTAAGTTGTTATGTCAAAACAGTGCACACAGATATGCGTCCCTCAGTTTCTCGATTACAATGCTGATACAATGTTTTACAACTTAACCCTTATTAAAAACAAAATAACGGAAGCTGAACTGGCACTGCCTCCGAGACAAATAGAAATTATGACTAATACGCAAATCCTGTCGACGGAGAAATCGATAAGGGGAAAAAAAAAAAGACACGGCTTCTGCCTTGAATCCGCTGCACTTACAATTGAATCCTGCTTCCGAAATAGGGCTCTGCTCGTACTGAGGCAATAAAGGCCATTCTTACCTTGTGTAACGACGAGAAGATGGACCTTGAGAAAATTGGTTTTGTAGCGTCTTATTGCTTCGAACCGATCTCACTTTTATCCTTCGGGCTAGTGAACCTTTTCCGCCATTGTCAGCTGAAATTGAACCTGAGAATCTGGTTCTACAATGGCATAAAAGTTACTTGCGCCCTCTCTCTCTCTCTCTCTCTCTCTCTCTCTCTCTCTCTCTCTCTCTCTCTCTCTCTCAAGAACAAGGTTACTGGTATTGGTTCTGTTTAAACTTCTTGAATCGCAATTACGGGAATGTGTCTACAGTAGCCAGTCGAGATTATATCTTTTCAAAGAATAAATTAAAATTTTCCATTCTAATACAACGCTAAGAATTACTTAGTCTGGAAAATAACGTTACTCTATTGTAACACCCGAAATTATGTCAATTTAACACGAAAACAATTCTGACAGGTCAAGAGAAAAATTTGATCCTTATTAGCGATTCCGTAGATGTCTTTGAGGACTTGAATTAAAATTATCGTTCGTTGCGTTGCGTTGCATTACTGTGAAATAAATTCCCTAACTACATCATCTGGTCTGTGAAGAGTGTATTTTTTCTTCGTTCTTCATTTGCATACGGATTTGTGAGACAAAACATGGTGGCACTTCATATGCACGAAACGGCGAGGCTACCTGGTGTTTAAGAAAATATATGGATGTTATTTTACTGTTACCTAACAGTTTCTCTTTCATTTTCTAGGTTTTAGCTGAAATTATCCAGTTTCTTGGTCATTTTCTAGGTTTAACTTCAAATTACTCACAGACTTTTTGTGCATACTCATTAAATCAGCAAGTGGGTGCAACAACCAACACCCACTTGCTACTACTGCTGAGTATGCACAGAAACTTATCAGGATAATTTGCAGTAAAACTTAGTAAATTACAAAGAAGCTAAAACACCAACTTATATACATCTTCCCTGGCGGACAGGTACAAGAAACGATTCATTAAAAGAAAATCAACATTTCTTGAGTGTAGACCTCAAAGAACAAAGTCTTCTACTGTGGAAAAAGAGTGTATCTTCTTTAAGAGCACCCCAACGAAAAGAAATTTAAGGAGGTTCGGGTAAAACTTTGGTAATACTGCACACGCCAACAAGAAGACTGTCAATCATCTCTGTAGTTTATATACACCAAAGTTTATGGAATCATCAGGACTACATTAAGACACTAAACTAAAATCAGGATATTGTACAGTTGAGAAACTTGTGTAAATATCTAAAATGTTACAGAAACATTTAGTTGTATGATTTAATAGTCAACTCTGCAACTAAACGCAAAATGAAATCTATGGACAGAACGCACTGCCGAGAAATAATATAGATATAAAATATATACAATGCTAAATGGTACAGGCAGCACAATTACTGTTAAGAGGTGTGGCTGGAAACTGCATTGCCTTTAAAGAGAAACTGTGTAGGCTTTGAAAAAGAATACTCAAAGTGGATGACAAAGAGAGAGAGAGAGAGAGAGAGAGAGAGAGAGAGAGAGAGAGAGAGAGAGAGAGAGAGAGAGAGAGGAAAAAAGGGGGTGTGAAGATAGTCTGACTTTTTAAGGAAGACGACAGTTACCTGAATGTAGAGAGATCCTAAAAGAATGGTTCTTATGGCTGAAAACTGGATTGATTTCAAAATGCAGCCAGTGCTATGACTGACACCTCTGTGGGAATCGATGCGGACTTTCAATAAAAAAAAACATCGATTTTTAACATGCTTATACTAACTACAAAAAAGGTTAAAATTTTCAACCTCTTCAGATGAAGCATTTTGTTCCACGGTCTGCGGAAGTGTTGTTAGTCAGATGGTGCCAAAAAAAAACAATAATTACAAATTGTATAAAAAACATATGACGAATAAAAAGCTAAATATTAATCTTAAGGCATTCCAATAACATCATTTTACGAATAAAATCTCTCCTAAAGCATAATGCAAATGGATGTTCCCTTCGAAGGGATGGGGCGCTGTCGCATAAATTGGTAAACGGTTTTTCTGAACACATATATTCTTGCTATTTATGTATGAAAGGGCGGAAACATTCCCAGCGCATTAGGAATTTTATCCATTTCCCAGACAACCAAAGTTAATTTGGTACATTACTGCCTGAAGAAGGTTTCACGTCTGATCACTTTGCATCCTGTTTCTGTGACTTTTCTTATCAATAATTAAATGTATTCATCGGTTTCCATAACACTTCTACCAACACTTAGACAAAATTAGATAGTAATTTTCAATATATATAGAATATATATATATATATATATATATATATATATATATATATATATATGTATGTATATCTATCTATCTATCTATCTATCTATCTACCTACCTATCTATTTATCTATAATATATATATATATATATATATATATATATATATATATATATATATATATATATATAATACACATACACACACATATATATATACACATGTAGAAAGTGATTATTTAATGTTATCTAAAAACTTACAAAAGTGTTGTAGAAATCGATGAAAACATTTACTAGCTGATGAGAGAGAGAGAGAGAGAGAGAGAGAGAGAGAGAGAGTCATGCTTACATGAAATACATCAGAACACAAGATTTAAGAAACATATTTTACTAACTTCCTTGGCATTTTTGTATCGAAGTTCGCACGCTTATGTTAATTAAAGAATTAAGACAATTAATCGAATCGAGCTTCTCGGAATAACTTAACGGTAGCAAAAGAAAAGTACAGATGATAATGCATGCTTCAGTTGCAATCACATCGTACCCAGGTCCAAGAAATGAAGATAACTTATATATTTTTCGTGGGTTACCATAGAGCACCTTTAAACAAGACGAGAAAATAAGAATTTCGTTTGAATGCCGCTTTTACTTACGTTTTCAGTACTAAAAGTAATGTTCACTAATCAACAGTCCAGGCTATTTAAGTAATACGTCATTTTAACAACTTACATCAACACAATTATGTATGGGACCAAATTAAAATCGAGGAGTGCATTCAGCTATAACCACTGAGGGGGCAAGTTTGCGAACAGGTTCGCTTGCTATATTTTCTAAACAATTTGCTTTTTGTTATTGTTGCAAAACGAATTCTAAACAATCTGCTTTGTGTTATTTTTGCAAAAGAAAATAAAAAATAAACAAGTAAAAATGCGCCGAGGAAATCCAGTTTTCTCTACATCGTATAATCCAGGTCACCGAAATTAGATCTATCTTTCGGTGGTCTCGGTATAATACTGTATCAGCTGCGGCCCATGAAACTTTAACCACGGCCCGGTGGTGGCCTGTCCTACATCGTTGCCAGGTGCACGATCATGGCTAAATTTAAGCTTAAATAAAATAAAAACTACTCATTCTAGAGGGCTGCAATTTGATAAGTGATGACTGGAGGGTGGATGATCAACATACGAATTTGCAGCCCTCTAGCCTCAGTAGTTTTTAAGATCTGAGGGCGGACGGACAGACAAAGCCGGCACAATAGTTTTCTTTTACCGAGAACTAAAAGCAGAACTAATTACAAATATGGGAGAAATTTATTTCCCAGTCTCTGATAAGTATAAAAACTCACCAGGGGGAAAAAAAAAAATAGAGGCGCACCAAGACAGAATAATAATTCTCCGAAAAGATACAACACGAAGGATTATTTTACTCCTCTGGCAAGAAACAAAATTTTCCATTGTTCAACGCTTCCATTATTGCTAGCGCTGCGTATCTGGCGGCCCTTCCAAAGTGATGTCAATTGCCGTTTTACAAGCACTTTCATGAGTCGCTGACTCAGCATTATCAGTTTCAATTCACTTGGAATGAGTGACACATTCGGCCTGGGGGACCCATCAACGTCCCCTAACCCTTACCCCATTTACTTATACCCCGGGAATGTGCGACAAAACGAGCAACAATTTCAAACAGATTATCAACTCGTGTTCCGCACGGCGTCGGGACAGAGGATAATGCTGACGGATGGAGGTACTACTGTAGTCATTAAAATCCCCCTTTTCTCTCTCTCTCTCTCTCTCTCTCTCTCTCTCTCTCTCTCTCTCTCTCTCTCTCTCTCTAAGAGCAGACTGACAGTTTGATAAGTCCTATAGTGCCTGCATCATATAGAAAAAAAAAAAATGTTACATTCCGTATGTTCCACTGTGGTCATTATCTTCCAATTATTGTTCCCCTAAAGATATAAAATAGTTACATCAATGTCATACTGCAGCTTCAGTTGACAGTAATGTGCATTTATGAACCAAATTAATTCTCTGGTAAATAAAACAATACCTTGCAAATATATAAATGTACATACATGCCATGTTCGAAATACATAAATGCTCACACAGGTATAAAGTGAACAAAATATTTTAACCTACACGAGTTTTTTACAGCCAACACTAAGCGCTGATAGCTATTAATTTTTAAATACTGTTAGCAGCTTACATTGACGTAATGCACGCAACACAAAGCAGAGGAAACAAAAATAAATGAAGTTTTCATATATTTACAAAACGAGAGAGAGCCAAATGTAATCTGTCAACATCTTTTCAGGTTCTGGAGATATAAGAGGTTAACCCTTGAGTGTGTAACTTCCTCACAGAAAGAAAGACAGAAGGAAAAATAATTCCACCTTTAGATGAGAGAGAGAGAGAGAGAGAGAGAGAGAGAGAGAGAGAGAGAGAGAGAGAGAGAGACTCCTTGTATATAAAAGCAGCATCTTTACTGTCGAATTTACACCGCTAATGCTTAAAATCTAAGTGTAGGGGGTATATCAAAGATGAATTCATGTTAACCTGTATTTTCACATTCTACAAATTACCCCTTCCGCTGCCGTCAAATGATGTAATAACATAAACGCTCACAAAGAGAATGCTGACAAAGGAGAAATACCATTATGAAAAGTGATGGAGACTAAGTTTACAGCAAAAACCTGCAGTGAGTTGTCTTGATATGACCACTAACAAAACGTGCTGAAGAGAAACGTACTCTACTAAATGATATGTAATAGCACACGGTTCTCCTACGTTTAAATATACAGTATATATATGTATATGTATATGTATATATATATATATATATATATATATATATATATATATATATATATATATATATATATATATATATATATCATCACGAAGGAAGCAGTAGGAAAGGCATCCTCATCATCTACAGTTTATTTTCAATGCCGACGTTTCGCGACGAATTCAAGTCGCATTTTCAAGGCTATAAAATATAATATAATTTGCGAACATCAATAACAAATTAATGCAACGACAACAGCTATTTCTGTAGTAAAAATATTTAAAAACAAAACACGTTCCAATAAGTAAAAGGAGTTCACTAAAATCTTAACACAACCTACCTATATGAAGGAAAAAACAAGACTAATATAAATAAGTAAAAACAGAGTGAGGAAAGCCCAGTTGTCCAAACTAGGCTATAAACAATTTCACTGAGACGATTGAGTATTTAACGACGGTACAGTCTTCTTGATAATTATGGATTCTAGGATGGTTAAGTCGTTGTTGTTCTGCACTTGGCCTAAGATGGAAAAATCCTATCAATATAAGTTTTACATAATTCACTGAGACGATTGAGTATTTAACGACGGTACAGTCTTCTTGATAATTATGGATTCTAGGATGGTTAAGTCGTTGTTGTTCTGCATTGGCAAAGATGGAAAAATCCTTGCCGTCAATATAAGTTTTACATAATTATGTAAAACTTATATTGACGGATTGATTTTTCCATCTTTGCCAAGTGCAGAACAACAACGACTTTAACCATCCTAGAATCCATAATTATCAAGAAGACTGTACCGTCGTTAAATACTCAATCGTCCTCAGTGAAATTGTTTATAGCCTAGTTTGGACAACTGGTTTTCCTCACTCTGTTTTTACTTATTTATATTAGTCTTGTTCTTTCCTTCATATAGGTAGGTTGTTTTAAGATTTTAGTGAACTCCTTTTACTTATTGGAACGTGTTTTGTTTTTAAATATTTTTACTACAGAAATAGCTGTTGTCATTGCATTAATTTGTTATTGATGTTCGCAAATTATATTATATTTTATAGCCTTGAAAATGCGACTTGGAATTCGTCATGAAACGTCGGCATTGAAAATAAACTGTAGATGATGAGGATGCCTTTCCCTACTGCTTCCTTCGTGATGTATACTTCGAGCTTCAGCTCCGGCCCTTATATGTATATATATATATATATATATATATATATATATATATATATATATATATATATATATATATATATATATATACATATATATACATATATATACACATATATGTACATGTATATATATACTGTATATGTATATATATATATATATATATACTGTATATAAAAATAATCAACACACAATCATGTGTGGAACACAAATAAATTCCTGACTCACATCAAGATCGAACTCAGGTCTTTCAATTGACACACACACACAGACACACACACACACACACACACACACACACACACACACATATATATATATATATATATATATATATATATATATATATATATATATATATATATATATATATATATATATATATATATATGTGTGTGTGTGTGTCTAGTCTATCACTGAATATCTTAACTATACGTATTATAGGTGCATAACACGAAAATTACGATATATATTTTACATTATTCTTATATATCAGTTTCATCCTTCTTTTCTCTATAATCTTGAATTTGTTACTTTTTAAACCTTAAAATTTCTACTCCAATACTTTTTATTATGCCAAGTAACTCTCCACATTAATAACGTTCGTAGCTTCGAAATAACTCCCCATGTTTATTCACGCCGTTAAGAAAATGGAAGCTTCCACAAATCCCCACTGTCACAGCCGTTCAAAAGTCAGACTTAAAATAGAAATCGGTAGAAGTGACTTCTGCGTGATAAGCAGAGATAAAGTCCCATGATATAGTAAGACACGATTTCCTCGGAAGTGCTGTATATTTTTGCAGTCACAGAGCGATGTAAAGCGAACATGACGTCATTAAATTACAGACTGCGTAACGACAAATGATCTCGACGGCCAGCCGCCTTTCTCTTTCCCAAAGAGGAAAGAGTATTTCTGTTATTGAAGTAAATCAGGAGAAGCTGTAAACTTTGGTGAAGGAAGGAAAGAAACATACACACACTTTTACATGGGTATTAGGCATAATGCAAACCTTAATTTAATATGCACCAAGTCAAGATATCTTATTTTCTTTATGCTTGTGAAGAATGTGATGTTTTTAATAAGCTGGGGCGAAATTCCTAAGATTCGGACGAAACGTGACATTATTCGAGAAACCTGCAACTTCATTTTCTGCTAAAGATTTACGATTTGATATTTCTTGGTATCAAATTTCAGAGAAACAATTTAGCCTTCAACATGACTGACTTGATAAAAATCATAACACTCAGTGAATAAGTGTGAAAAAATTTATACACCATTTCTATCACGGTTTCATACAAAATTTTATGTTTTCAGTGATTAGTCTGAGAAAACTTTTACTTTTTGAGCAAAATGTACATTTTTGAAGATGATCTACCACCCCTCAGTTTTTAACATAAGAAGCTGATAGAACGAAACATCACAACCGAGTTTGTAAATGAAACTTATAATATTTCAATGATTTTGTGTTGATTGTTTATTAACAGTGGTATCATCAGATTGGGCCCTACGAAGCAAATTTTTTAAACTGGCATGAGGGCAAACTAGTCTTGTGATGATGTACGGTAAAAATCCAAGTCATCCGTAGGTATCATAAAATAGCATATACCTAATTATCTAATGCTAAATAATGTATCCAATATTATAATTGTGGATGCTCTGGACATCGTCCAATATTCTATCAACATTAAAATCATTTCATATTAAAGAAAGTTTTCAATCTTAGATTATCTGAACGATTTCTATATCAAACAACCCGATTCTCCAGAGTCAATCAGCTGAGGCTTAAAGTACGTCATAAGAACGTAAAAAAAACAACAAACCCATGACTAAGTTACATTCACAATACCGGCATATTGTACTGGCTGCATTTTAACTAGACGTTTTTGGGTTGTGAATATTAAAGAGCTGCTTGTGAAGTATTCTGTCATTATCGAGAAGTACATGACAACGAACTTGACATTCTCGTGTGATGGATTGCTCGTTGATGCAAAACCTGCTGTGCACTGCACACCAACAAATTTGCGAGGAATGCCTGAAATCTAATGCATTTAATGCTTATTTGTAATCCCCTTAGCTCTTTTTAAAGGTCAGTACGCAAACCTTAATTTGTCAATACCTCCTTTTGCAAATAGTCACGAAAATTAACGATATTGCTGACAGATTAATGTATGCAAAACTGGTAATCAAATGAAAAACAAATATCACACTCAAATACCTATACATAGGTTGGTGGCATTTGCATATACTTTCTTACCTCCCTGCCTTTCAAATATAAAATCGTATACACTCATCCATTACAGACTTACTATCAAAAGGAGGAAAGAGAAAGAGATATGGTGAATTTAATTCACTATATCCCTACGCTGGGAAAAAGTTAATTAAATTCACTTTTTTCCAGCGGGCTCTAAAGCACCGATTCACCTCCAGTCCTCAGGAATTTTCTCCTCCACGCAATAAGAGGCAAATGCCATCAGGAAGTAATTCGTCGTCATGCATTCCGTGATGAATAACTTTCATTTGCAGTAACTAACAGAGAAGAGGACACGAATCCTTGCCAAGAGGAGCAAAAATAGTGCGGGCAAGAGGATGTGATAACCTGGACACCTCGTTTATGAGATACCGCGGATATCTCATACATGGGATGCATGACAGCCAGCAGTGGGAAAAATAAATAGCGTCATTCATCTGTTTTACTTCGTGTGTCCATTGAAGCTCTCTCTCTCTCTCTCTCTCTCTCTCTCTCTCTCTCTCTCTCTCTCTCTCTCTCTCAATCATTTTATCCATACAGGAAACCAAGCATTTACATTTTCTTTTAAACACTGTTTTAAATTAGAAGCTACATAAATGTATGAGCATAGGCCTATCTGACGTTTTTATCGGCATACTGCGTCTGGTAATTGGGTATCGGATGTATTATTTTTTTCCATTACATAAACATCATACAATTTAACATCGTATATATCATTATTCAATGTTTTAATCTTCTTTAATACACTACGGATTGATTAATAATCGGTTACTTGACTTAGGACCTGATAACCTGAGATCTGAAGCTATCTTTATTATCATTAACTACATAATGGATGGTATCCCTTGCACGTAAATTTTGTCTCTGGTACTATCTGTACTCTCGCAAACTTTCTGGGGTATAAGATTATTTGATCATTTAAAATCGAATACTTTCTTTAATATGTAACACTTGCAATATTGGACAGTTTTCTCAGTTTCCAAGAATTTTAACATTGGACAATTACTCGAGGATCCAAAATTTGAAAGTTGGATACTTTCTTGGACATTAGATAATTAGTTACTATTTTAGGATACCTACGAAAAACGTGGATCATAATTGTGGAGTGTCGTCTTCTTAGTTTGCACTTTTGCCAATTAAAAAATCTGTTTACCTCATAAAGCCCAATGTGATGATACCAATGTTAATAATTAATTAAAATAATGTAATTGAGAATCATTACAAACTCGTTGCTGATCTTGTTTCTGGCAATTTATAATGTCATCAACTGACGGAAGGTAGTATATTGGCTTTATAAAATGTACATTTTCTTCAAAAGTATAAGATTAGTCAGACTCAACGCCATAAACTTGAACTTTTGTATGAAATCGTGACAAACGTGATATAAATTCATTCACACTTATTCACTGGATATTGTAGAATTTTATCAAGTCAGTCATGTTGAAAGATAAATTGTTTCTCTGAAATTTGATACCAAGAAATACCACATCATAATTCTTTAACAGAAAATAGGGTTCTAGGTTACTCGAATAATGTTACGTTTCGTCTGAATCTTAGGAATTTCGCCCCAGCTTATTAAAAACATCACATTCTTCACAAGCATAAAGAAAATAAGATATCTTGACTTGGTGCATATTAAATTAAGGTTTGCATTATGCCTAATACCCATGTAAAAGTGTGTGTATGTTTCTTTCCTTCCTTCACCAAAGTTTACAGCTTCTCCTGATTTACTTCAATAACAGAAATACTCTTTCCTCTTTGGGAAAGAGAAAGGCGGCTGGCCGTCGAGATCATTTGTCGTTACGCAGTCTGTAATTTAATGACGTCATGTTCGCTTTACATCGCTCTGTGACTGCAAAAATATACAGCACTTCCGAGGAAATCGTGTCTTACTACATCATGGGACTTTATCTCTGTTTATCACGCAGAAGTCACTTCTACCGATTTCTATTTTAAGAATGACTTTTGAACGGCTGTGACAGTGGGATTTGTGGAAGCTTCCATTTTCTTAACGGCGTGAATAAACATGGGGAGTTATTTCGAAGCTACGAATGTTATTAATGTGGAGAGTTGCTTGGCATAATAAAAAAAAATATTAAAGAAGAAATGCTAAGGTTAAGGAAGTAACAAATTCAAGATCATGGAGAAAATTAGAATGAAAATGAATAAAGGCTCTTATACACGATACTTGGTCAAGTATGGTTTCGAAGCGTGGTACCGAAGCTGTGCTCGGAAACTGTTTGTGTAGACAGAAACGCTGAACCACCTACACTTAGTTCCAGGGCAGCTACGAGTGAGCTGTGAATATTTGCGTGCTTCGGTGCCATGCCTCGACACTGATCCGAAGCGTTCGCCAAAACCATACTTGCCCACGTATCGTGTATAAGAGCCCTTAGAGAAAATGAATAATAAAGATTTGAATGGAGAAATGATACGGTAATTCAAGGGATGTGCACCAGCAATAAGCACGTTTAAGTTCTTCGGTGGGGGCACTGTGAGAAGTTTCAATATATATATATATATATATATATATATATATATATATATATATATATATATATATATATATATATATATATATATATACATATATATATATATATATATATATATATATATATATATATATATATATATATATATATATATATATATATATATATATATATATATATATATATATATATATATATATATATATACATATACATATATATATACACACATATATATGTATATATATATATATATATATATATATTTATATATATATATATTATATATATATATATATATATATATATATATATATATATATATATATATATATATATATATATATATATATATATATATATATATATATATATATATATATATATATATAAACACATGAGACCCGTGCGTTGTTACATTTTATTTCATAAAAATTACATTTCTCTTTAGCACATTTGGAAGTTATTTAGCACAATTATGACCAACTCACAGCATGTTTATGCTATATAGTGACAGTCACCATTATTTTATACTGCTGTATCTCTCTTTTGGTAGGATTCTCTTCGGGGGGCGTTTATGTCATTATATCATTTGACGCCTGCAGAAGGGACAATTTACGGAAGGTTAAAATGATGCATTTAGGTTTTGGGCATCAGCGGTGCGAATTCGACACTAAAGAGGCTGCTTTTATGCACAAAGAAGTCTCCCTCGTATGAGGTTTGCATTATTTAACCTTCTTTCTTAATGCTTGCGTGGTTTAGTTGTTACATCTCTAATACCTGAAAAGGGATTACAAATTGCATTTGGATCTAACACATGTTTTGTGAATATGAAAACTGCCGTCTTGGAGAAAACTACCGATATGGCTATTTGTCTGTCCGTCCGCCCTCGGATCTTAAAAACTACTAGGGCTAGAGGGCTGCAAATTGGTATGTTGATCATCCACCCTCTTATCATCAAACATACCAAATTGCAGACCTCTAGCCTCAGTATTTTTTTTTATTTTATTTAAGGTGCCAACAACACAGGCTACCACAGGGCAGTGGCTGAGAGTTTCATGGGCCGCGGCTGCGTGTTTCATGGGCCATGGCTGAGAGTTTAATGGGCCATGGCTGCGAGTTTCATACAGCATTATACGCTGTACAGAAAACTCGATTGAGCCGAAGAAACGTCGCGCATTTTTTACTTGTTTTTTCTTTCCTCGGCTTTGTATTCTGTGTATTTTGTTAACGTAAGCCGCTAAAAAGTACTTAAAAATAAAAGCTTATTACTGACTGTACAGTACGGATATAAGTTGAAACATTTCGTTCATTTTATAATATAAATGTGTGAGCATTTATATATGACGAACATGACGTGTACACATTTGTTCAATGACAAAGCATTGCTTTATTGGGTTCTTAAACGTGCATTGATGTCAAATGAAGCTACAGGACATTGATGTATCTATTTTATTTCTTGATGGGAACAATAATTGAAAGATTTTTTTTTTTTTTTGCTAAACGAAGAAGCATATACAGTAGTAAAGCTACTGGCACTTGGAGAGTGACACAGGACCAATCAAACTGTCAATCTGTTGTGAGAGAGAGAGAGAGAGAGAGAGAGAGAGAGAGAGAGAGAGAGAGAGAGAGAGAGAGAGAGAGAGAGAGATTACGGGGAAGGGGGATTTTAATGACTACAGCAGTAGCTTCCATTCATCAGCATTATCTGCCGGCCCGACTCGCTCCGTCCGGAACACGAGTTGATAATCCATTTGAAATTGTTGCTCGTTTAGTCTCACATTTCTGGGTATAAGTAAATGAGATAAGGGTGAGGGGACGTTGATGGGTCCCCCGGGCCGAATGTATCACTCATTTCCAGAGAACTCAAACTGATACTGCCGAGTCGGCCTTGTAAAACTGCCTTGTAAAACGGCGATTGATATCACTTTGGAAGGGCCGCCAGATACGCAGCGCTAGCAATAATGGAAGCGTTGAACGAAGGAGGGTTTTGTTCCTTACCGGAGGAGTAAAATAACCTTTCCTTTTTATTATCCTTTGCAAGAAGTATTATCCAGTCTTAGTGAGCCTCCATTTTTTATTTGCCCTTGTGTGTATTTACTCTTATGTTGGGAAAAATACACTTCCCATATCTATATTTAATTCTTCTTTTAATTTTTTTGTGATCTGGGAAGTATAACGCAAAGCATATTGTTTGGAAAATAGAGCAAATGACTATTCCCTAATTTGCTAACCAGTGATTATGGCTGAAATGACTCATCCAATTTGGCTTTGTTCTAATTAGGCTTTGTTCTAACTACTGTGTTGATATAACTTGCGAAAATGATAGATTACTTGCACAGCCTTGCTTACTGGTCATAAAACTTACTTTGAATATATAAAGCATATGTATAAGCGACTTTCAAAAGAGACTCCTATTTTATCCTAGTTATGTTTAAGGGTGAGCTATGGTAGAACAGGAAAATATTATAATGATGATTTGATCTCTTGGACTTAGGTACGATGTGATTGCAACTGAAACTTTCACTGATATCAGTTCTTTCTTTTCTTATTATTGTTATTCCGAGAAGCTCGATTCAATTAACGTATTAGTTGTTAAAGTAACGTAACTTTGAGAACTTCAACATGAAATGTTAAGGAGGTTCTTAAATCTCGTGAACTGATATATTTCTCACAAGCATGACCTCTCTCTCTCTCTCTCTCTCTCTCTCTCTCTCTCTCTCTCTCTCTCTCTCTCTCTCTCTCACATATGTTATATTATGTTAATTTTCTTATCAATAATTAAATTGATTCATCGCTTTCCATAACACTGTTGTAAGTTCATAGATAATATAATTGATATAATATATATATATATATATATATATATATATATATATATATATATATATATATATATATATATATATATATATATATATATATATATATATATATATATATATATATATATATATATATATATATATATATATATATAATATATATTAATGTTATCTACGAACTAACTTACAACAGTGTTATGAAAAGCGACGAACCAATTTAATTATCGATAAGGAAATTACCAGAATCCGAAGTCAAAGTAATCAGACTTATACTTGTTTCCAGAAGTACGAGTACTTTACGAAATTAACGTTGTTTTTCTTGGAAAGGAATAATGGTTCATGCGTTAGGAAAATGTTCGCCTTTTGAGGCATACATACCAAGAAAATATATTTTCTGGGATTTTGTTTATTAATTTCTGTGAAAGCGCTCCGACTCTAGAAAGGGAATATCCAAGACGATAATGCTTTAGGAAAGATCTGATTTGTAAAATGATGTTACCAAAAATGACTTAAGATTAATAATTATTTCTTTATTCATCATATGTTTTTAGTTGTAGCTTTCGATTTTTTTTATTGCATCATATAACTAAAATCACCTTTCAAAGTTTATGGAATAAATTCTTTTAACTGAAGAGGTTGAAAATTTTAACCCGTTCACTAGTTATTGTAAGCATATGAAAATCGATGTGTATATTAATATCCGCATCGATTCCCACAGGGGTGTCAGTTATGTAGGTGGTTGCATTTTAAAATAAGAGAATTTCCAACCATAAGAAACCATTCAAATTCATGTAAAACAAGTAATCTGCACAGTAATTTCAAAATACTTGCCCGAATTACCGATTGCTATTCGCTTCTTTCAGAATCTCTTCATTAAGAAACTGTCGTCTTCCTTAAACATTCATACTACTTCCACATCTGTATAGTGCATCGCCTGACTGCCTACCACTTACAACCCCTTCCCCCCCATCTCTCTCTCTCTCTCTCTCTCTCTCTCTCTCTCTCTCTCTCTCTCTCTCTCTCTCTCTCTCTCTTTCAATGTTTTTCATCCATTCAAGATAAATTGAAAACTTCTCTCAATATTTTTCATTCATTCAAGATAAACTGAAAACTTCTCTCAATATTTTTCATCCATTCAAGACAAATTGAAAACTTTTCAATACTTCACAGAGAGAGAGAGAGAGAGAGAGAGAGAGAGAGAGAGAGAGAGAGAGAGAGAGAGAGAGAGAGATTCAATGGACACACGAAGTAAAACAGATGAATGACGCTATTTATTTTTCCCACTGCTGGCTGTCATGCATCCCATGTATGAGATATCCGCGGTATCTCATAAACGAGATGTCCAGGTTATCACATCCTCTTGCCCGCACTATTTTTGCTCCTCTTGGCAAGGATTCTTGTCCTCTTCTCTGTTAGTTACTGCAAATGGAAGTTATTCATCACGGAATGCATGACGACGAATTACTTCCTGATGGCATTTGCCTCTTATTGCGTGGAGGAGAAAATTCCTGAGGACTCGAGATGAATCGGTGCTTTAGCCTGATGGGAAAATGTGAATTAAATCCTCCATGTATCTCTTTCTCTCTTATATTATATATATATATATATATATATATATATATATATATATATATATATATATATATATATATATATAAAATATATATAATATAGAGAGAAAATCAATGGAGTGCTGCAAGGCCTTTCGGCTTGTCGTCCTTTACCTAGCTAAGCAAAGGACGACAAGTCGAAAGGCCTTGCAGCACTCCATTGTTTCTCATTCCTCCGTTGATTTTGCCTTTATTTACATATTCACCACGTTCCATGTTTTCGTCATTCAGTTAGACATACATACACACACACAAATACATATATACATACATTCAGTAAAAGATCGTATATAATTATGTATTTGAAATACAGGATGCTAAGAAAGTACACATAAACCCTCTAACATTTGTGAAGGTATTTAAGCTCAATATTTGTTTGTCATTAGATTAGCATTTCGCGTACGATAACTGGCAAAAAATAACGTTAACAGTACTTGACAACTTATAAATTGAGGTATTAACGAATGAATGTATGGATAATCACCTTTAAAAATATTTGAGGTGATTGTACCTCAGGATAATGACCAAATATTTCACCAGCAATTCTTTCTATTTTCACAACACAAACGGTTATAATTACAAGCGGAAAATACAGTACATCGATTTTGGGAATGTGACCAGTTAAAATGGCCAGTCTGTAGTAATGTCATGAATTCGTTATCTATTTATTTGGTTTATCTTCTTCGGACTTTATTTTGAATCGCCTTTAATACTTTTGAAATGCTGTGACCCGGTCGAAACGCAGAGAGAGAGAGAGAGAGAGAGAGAGAGAGAGAGAGAGAGAGAGAGAGAGAGAGAGAGAGAGAGAGAGAGCTTTTTATCAATGCAGGATAAATCAAACACTTTTGGACACAAAATTAACAGAGAGAGAGAGAGAGAGAGAGAGAGAGAGAGAGAGAGAGAGAGAGAGAGAGAGAGAGAGAGATTTTTATCAGTCCAAGATAAATCAAACACTTTTGGATACATAGGTCACAAACACACACACATGCACACACACACACAGAGAGAGAGAGAGAGAGAGAGAGAGAGAGAGAGAGAGAGAGAGAGAGAGAGAGAGAGAGAGAGAGAGAGAGAGAGATTTTTATCAATGAAGGATATATAAAATACTTTTGGATGCATAAAGTCTGAGAGAGAGAGAGAGAGAGAGAGAGAGAGAGAGAGAGAGAGAGAGAGAGAGAGAGAGATAAAAGAGAGAGATTATATCCAAGACGGATATCTAAAAAAACAAAAATAAACCAGAGAGAGAGAGAGAGAGAGAGAGAGAGAGAGAGAGAGAGAGAGAGAGAGAGAGAGAGACTGGAAGCAACGACCGAAGAGTGACACACCTTGAACAACTGAGCTGTCGAATCAGGAAAAGGATTAAACTGATGGCATCATATATAATCTGGTTTGAGAGGAGTAAATGAAAAGTCTTCGCCCCGAAGATATATACGCAGGCATTCCGAGATATATTACTGAGATTTCTTTCACTGCCTGTTTAATCTTAAATGTCCTGTGCCTGCATTAAATTAAAATGCATTTATTTATATTTATAATGTAACTTTTATGACCAACTATTTTTGGCAGTTGTGTATGATGAGTTAATGTTTCTGCGAAACAGTAAGCCGACTGATCTTATATATGCATACATGCATACATACACACACACACACACATATCTATCTATATATCCATCCATCTATCTAGCTATCTATCTATCTATCTATACATATATATTATATATATATAATTATAATTATACACATTATATAAATATATTGTACATATATATATATATATATATATATATATATATATATTATATATATATATATATATATATATATATATATATATATATATATACATATATATACATACATATATATATATATATATATATATATATATATATACACACACACACACCGCTTATTGTTTTGCTGTTCTGGCAATATCTGCAGACCTACAATGGTTTGAAGGTAAATGAAATTTACGAATAAATATTGCAAGAGATCCTTATAATGCTCTTCCACTTAATTTTCCAAATTTAAATAAATTACCAGTGAAAAAAATGTTCAGATCGATATCTTGCATGTCTGCTGAACATATTTGTTGACACCTCAACCAATGTATAATAATACGAAGCAATTTCATCCTACACTGAATACTAAAGCCGTTTCATTCTACCACATCAACACTTGACTTTAATAAATGTGACCTGGCAAAAAAATCCTACGGGTCCCTTAGGCAACTATTTTTCTTTCTCAATGGGAATCCTACCATCTTCCTTTCCCAGCATTGTAAGAAGCGCTGTACTCCTATGTAAGTCTGACACTCACCTCTATCATATTTTTTTTTTTTTAACGAGCTGTAATTACTCTCATTCATTCCTCTGGAACCTTTCCCTAATCTAGACGTACCTAACATGACTTGTGCGACACTTAATCACACTCTCATCACTGTACTGCAGCATCTCACTTGTAATCAAACCACCTCCTGATGCCTCCCCATTCTTCAACCTTTCATTTAACTCCACACGTACTCTGCAATTATTTACGCAATCATTCACAACTTTACCCCTCCCACTCCTTTCGCACTATTCAAATATGCCTCTCTGCTTATCCTTCACTTTCAACAACTCTTCAAAATACTCACTTCATCAACACGGGGAGGCATTTTCTTAAATGAGCATCTCCTCTTTCGCATCTTTTATTTCAAAATCAGTCTGCTCATTGACCCCTAAATTACTTGCTCAGATTCACCACTAAATTCTTGATGCATTCAACATATTTTCTCACCTTTTCGCATTCTTTTTCAACACTGTCCTGGACGTATTCATCCTCATATTCATCGCTGTTAGATCAGCATTTTTGGGGCTGCAGACACATTTTAAAGAAAATGGGAATTTGTTCATCACATCATCCATGAGCGTTATTCTTACCTCTTGTGTTCCACTGACCGCATCCTGTAATATTACAGAAACTTCCAACCTCGTTGTCTTCCAGCCTAGTTCACTTCTCAGTCTTTGCTTATCCATTTTTGTTAGTTTTATCCTTAACTGCCTATCCTTACTTTTCCTTCATAATATTCAGTTATTGGAATTACATTTTTTCACTAATTTCACCATTTCCTTTCGAATAAAGTTATCATGGAAATCCCCTTTTGGTATAAATCAAATCAAAATACCTTCTGACATACAATATGAGTTCCCATACAGACGGACATATAGACACACTCATACAGATTGACAAATACATACGAATGAATTTGATATCCATTTCATTTTCTATTCTCACTTCTTTCAGATAACACTCACTTATCGTAATAACGTTCTTAAAACAGAAATTTCCTTTTTCTATAATTCCCAAGATATTACAATTCCATTTTTCTATAACTCCCATGGTATTACAACTCTCTTTTTCTATAACTCTCAAGATATTACAATTCCCTTTTTCTATAACTCCCAAGATATTACAACTCCCTTTTTCTGTAACTCCCAAAATATTCCAATTCCCTTTTTCTACAACCTCCAAGCTATTACAATTCCCTCTTTCTGTAACACTCAAGATATTACAACTCCCATTTTCTATAACTCAAGATATTACAATTACCATTTTCTGTAATTCCCAAGATATTACAATTCCCTTTTTCTATAACTCAAGATATCACAATTCCCTTTTCCTGTAACTCCCAAGATATTACAATTTCCTTTTTCTGTAACTCCCAAGATATCACAATTCCATTTTTCTATAACTCTCAAGATATAACAATTCCCTTTTTCCATAACTCCCAAGATATTAAAATTCCCTTTTCCTATAACTCCCAAGATATCACAATTCTCTTTGTCTATAACTCCCAAGACATTACAATTCCCTTTTCCTATAACTCCCAAGATATTACAATTCCCTTTTTCCATAACTCTCAAGATATTACAATTCCCTTTTTCTATAACTCTCAAGGGATTATAATTCCCTTTATCTATAACTCTCAAGGTATTATAATTCCCTTTTTCTATAACTCCCATGATATTACAATTCCCCTTTTCTATAACTCCCAGGATATTACAACTGCCTTTTTCTATAATTCCCAAGATATTGCAGTTCCTTTTTCTATAACCCCCAAGATATTACAATTCCATTTTTTATACCTCCCAAGATGTTACAATTCCCTTTTTCTATAACTCCCAACATATTACAATTCCCCTTTTCTATAATTCCCAAGATATTACAGTTCCTTTTTCTATAACCCCCAAGATATTACAATTCCATCTTTCCATAACCCCCACAACAATCATACGCACCTTCTGCCATGCAGATAAAGAGCTCTCATTTAGAGACAGACAGCTGCAGAGATAGACAGACGTTAGTTAAATTCATCGTTATTAAGATCCATCCAGGCTGACAGCTAAGGGGGAAAATAAGAGGAAAATAAAAAGAAAAAAAGAAAGAGAAGGAGAAAGCCATAAAACACACGTTGCAATAAGCGTCATTCTTCTCGTCTTATCTTCTGATGAGAACGGACATTTATGTTTCCCCGGCGAGGGACATTACAGCGGCATCTGTTGTCGGCATTACATGTTGCAGAGCCTGCGCCCCCACCCTCTCTCTCTCTCTCTCTCTCTCTCTCTCTCTCTCTCTCTCTCTCTCTCTCTCTCTCTCTATTTTATAGAGCAAGGCTCTCCCGCAAGGCATAAAGAGCAATAATTGTTGGTAAATCGAACTTTTGCTATACCTGTTATAACATATTTCGCTTTCCCATACATCTCTCTCTCTCTCTCTCTCTCTCTCTCTCTCTCTCTCTCTCTGTTTTTCTGTTTTATAGAGCGAGAACTTACCTATAAGGAGTCGTAAATGGTTGGAAAGCCCAAATTTTTCTATACTTCTGTTATACTTAACTTCTCTATACTCTCTCTCTCTATCTCTAAGAGTTTCAGAGATCAAGAACTTACAATAAAGAACTGCAAATTGTTGGTAAACGGAACCTTTAGAATACTTCTGTTATAACATACTTTTCTCTCTCTCTCTCTCTCTCTCTCTCTCTCTCTCTCTCTCTCTCTCTCTCTCTCTCTCTCTCTTTATAAAGCACGAACTTACCTCAGGGCATAAAGTGCCATAAATTGTTGGTAAACCAAACTTTTGCTCTACCTCTGATGTAGCTTATTTCGTTTTCCTGTACTCTCTCTCTCTCTCTCTCTCTCTCTCTCTCTCTCTCTCTCTCTCTTTGTTTTATAGAGCAAGGACCTCCCGTAAGGCATAAAGAGTCGTGAATAGTTGGGAAACAATTTTATCTTTGTTTTCTTTTATCTTCGCTTTCCTATACTCTCTCTCTCTCTCTCTCTCTCTCTCTCTCTCTCTCTCTCTCTCTCTCTATTAGCTATCTTCGCTCTCTATAATTCTTTTAAGACTTTCTTAGCTTTCCTATATTTTAATTGTAAATTTCTTCGCTTTCTATGTTTCTGTAGTAACTTACGTCACTTTCTATACTTCTATTACAACTTGCTTAGCTTTCTATACTTCTTTTATAGCATTCTTCAATTTCTGTGCCGCTATTATAAATTGTTTCGCCTTCAATACTTCGTTATCACTTTCTCTGCTTTCTTAAACCTCTACTATAACTTTCTTCTCATTCTATATTTCTATTCTAACTTACTTCACTTTCAATTCCTCGATTACAACTTGCTTCGCCTTCTGTACCTCTGTCATAGCTTTCTCCTTCCCCTCTGCTTTCCCAAGTTATATATTACCTCATTTCCCCTCCCCCTTCTCCTCCCATACTTCTAAGCCTATATCACTTTCTTCTCTTTCTACATTTTTGTTATAACTTACTTCACTTTCAATTCCTCTACTATAACTTTCTTCGTCTTCTATACTTCTATAATGGCTTTCTCCTTCCCCTGCTTTCCCAAGTTATATATTACCTCATTCCCCCCCCCTTCTCCTTCCATACTTCTAAGCCTATATCACTTTCTTCACTTTCTATATTTCTATTATAACTTCACTTTCAATTCCTCTATTGCAACTTGCTTCGCCTTCCCCCTCTGCTTTCCCAAGTTATATATTACCTCATTTCCCCCCTTCCCACCGCCCCCCATACTTCTAAGCCTATATCACATCAGCTGACTTAACAGCTGTTTGCTCTTTTTTATTGGACAGCAACTTCGCTATGCGCTTACGAGTCACTCTCCTTACAGCCCTGGAAGGCAGTGTGGAATAGCGACCCAGGCAATAATCTGATTATCCGGTAACACAGTTAAGGACGGAAATGGGACTCGTAATCTATAGTAACTGTCGTTTAACTACGTTAATGGTGAAGTTATGGATGTAGGTACGATAACGATAAAAAAAAAAAAAAATGACCGACAATAAATACGGGAAAAAAATATTTATATAGTAAATAATACTAAGGTAAGAAACTTGATCAAATATACATGAAGAAAATATATATTTGAATATATTAAAGTAAACGACTCAACAGTGAATTCAAACAATCTTTTTTTTTTCCATTCTAGGAAAAATGATCATCCACTTAAATAGTGGAAACTCTAAACTTTAAATTTAAATCATGATTTCCTTGACTTCCAACTATCATACCTACGCTTGTCAAGAAATGCATGTCTATGATCTCTGGCGCTCTCAATGGTTTTATTACAATCTCGAGGATAATCCACTACTAGTGCAGTAATCATCAATTAGTAGAAAATCTAGTTTATACGACCTAATTCATTAAAAGATACATTTAAGTACTGGAATTAACTCATCACTTTAATGGGGCTGTAAAAGTGCTTCCAGTTCAGCCAAAAGTTTCTTCAGTGATTTACAAAAATACCTGGAAGATTTGTCTCGAATTCTACTCCTGTTCTTTAC
Source organism: Macrobrachium rosenbergii (assembly GCF_040412425.1). NCBI lineage: Eukaryota > Metazoa > Arthropoda > Malacostraca > Decapoda > Palaemonidae > Macrobrachium > Macrobrachium rosenbergii. The sequence continues at coordinate 27,446,861 of NC_089767.1, forward strand.
TCTTTCCTTTTTCTGAATCCTGTGATATATATATATATATATATATATATATATATATATATATATATATATATATATATATATATATATATATATATATATATATATATATATATATATATATATATATATATATATATATACATATGTATATATATTTATATGTTTGTGTGTGTGTGTTTGTTTGTTTTACTGACCTGCTCTACCATCTTCTTTTCACCTTTTTCCTTTTCCTATATACACTATGAACAAACGCTCTTTATCAGAAACGATAAACGGAAACCCTTTAAGAACGGATTTCCACAAGGCCCCCTTCGTTCTTACTTATTTAACGCACTCATGACTTACTACCATATCAAGCTGTATTTGCCTCCTTTGCAATTAACTCACCCAGCACAACCACCCTTTCCCCTTTCCAAACCCAAACAGTTACAGATCTAGAGTTTATATGATTTTTTCTTTCGTTCTTTTCCACTCCTACACCATGTACACTTACTATTAAAACATTTCCTGATGCCAATTACATTTTTATTTACATAATTATTGTTCTGATATATAGATACAATGTGCTACTGATTCTCTTACTCTAGTCTTATAGCTCCCCGTTTGTGCCGTCAGTGCACCTCATGCAGTGTTTGGCATTTGTTTCTTTTGCAGCGTCCCTTCGACCTGCTCCACCATTCCTTTTACTGTTCCGTTCATACTCTCTTCTCTCTCTCTCTCTCTCTCTCATCTTACTTTCTTCAACCCTCTTCCAACAATTGATTCACAGTGCAACTGCGAGGTTTTCCTCCTGTTACATCTTTCAAACCCTTTCACTGCCAATTTCCGTTTCAGCGCTGAATGACCTCATAGGTCTCATGGCTTGGCCTTTGGACTAAATTCTATATTCTATTTTATTCTTTTCTAGTCTTACAGCCTCGTTTGACTCTTGTCTTAGTGAGTGCCACAACATCCAGCTATTTCTCAAGTAACGCATAAACAATTAAGTATATTTTCTCGTCTGCACAAAACCCACGCCCATGCAACGCTCCAAATCTTACTCCCTCGTTTCTTCTTCGACTTTTGGACCTTGAGCACACATTATAGGGTTATAAAACTCCATGCCCCCCGAGTAGTTGGTGATTTTTCACACCACTCAGTAATGAGAATACTGCTGATATATTTCCCGAGAATTCTAAAGGAATAATAGTGTGACTGTTAAGACTCAAGAATAAGTTTATCGGACATTTTGGCGTCCTTAGAACTCCAGAAGTCCAAGCAAAAATGCAATGCAATACTAACCTAATACCGTTCTTCTTGCATTTTAATACTTTTTTTTAACTATTTATCTATTCAACATTTTTTTTCATAAATGGGATCTCTTCTTTCTGTATTTCACACCATGTACACTTACTTCCATTAAAACATTTCTTTGATGCCAATGGCATCTGTGGGATTGTTGCATTTTTTCATTTAATGATAATAATAATAATAATAATAATAATAATAATAATAATAATAATAATAATAATAATCAAACGATGACCCTCTGCCTTGGTATAGTACAATTGTTCCTTAAACCAATGGCAATTCTCTTACTTATTATTAAAAGTCTTATTATGCAGTCTTTTCTGTCCTCCTTATGATTCGCTTTTCAGGCTCAGCGATGTTAGTCAGCTGGCCGATATTCATGTTGGAAAAGGACTGCGGAATGTCTTTTATTATAATATTCAATCATCGTTCGTCTGGGTTCAGGTTCTTTGTAGGTACCGACGTTTCCCAGCTCGTTGGTCATCCTCTGGACGTGGTTGCAAGAGGTCTGAAAAACCCTCGGGTTATTTATAGGGGAGGTCATCGGTGCTGAATTATGATTGGCTGCCCGGGGCATGTACCCTCGGGCCCTTCCCATCAAGTTCTGTTTTCGTCTTGCGTGCGAGCGGCGTTGTAGTGCTGAGGATGAAGAGAAGAATTTCGATCCTCGGAACTTTTGATTTGCTTCCAATCAATTGATGTCTCCTGGCTGCCGTGGGGAGGAGAAAGGTTTCTTGCGAGGTTTTTCTCCTTCCCAATGTTACATCTTTCCAAACCCGGTGGTCACTGGTCAATCACTTCGATGTTCGTGATTATGTGAATTCTTGATCCTCTGGTTATGGACGGTCTGGCATGATTAAAGATAGCCCCTTTGGGCGTGGCAGGAAATCCTTTTGGAGAAACTATTTTGGTCATTTCTAGTCTTACAGCCATCGTTTGACTCTTGGTCTTCTTGAGTGCCTGCAACATTGTTGCCATAACCAGGCTGCTCGTTTTCTGCTCTTGTAATAGATGACCAGATATGTTTCTGTTGGAGTCAAACACATTATTCTTGATGATTTTTTGAGGCTCGTCTTCTTTATATTTATGATGAAATTGCCCTTTGAACGCCCATGCATCGGGCTTCCAAATCTATCGATGTTCGCCTTGATTTCTTCTTCGACTTTTGTCGACCTTGAGTTCCATTTCTCCGTTCCAGGAGGAGCAGTGTGAGGGACGTATAAACCTCCATGCCCCCCGTTCAGTAGTTTCGTGGTTTTGATTTTTCACACCACTCTGTAATGAGAATACTGCTCGATCGTATTTCCAGAATTCTACAGCCTCAATAGTGTGACTCCTCTTGCGAAGACTCAAGAATGTTGTTTATCGGACGTTTTGGCGTCCTTTCTTCCGAATACCAGAAGTCCATAGAAAAATGCAAGGAGAACAATACCCCGTCGATAACCTAATACCGATGGTTGGAGAAAGGGGCCTTGCATTTTAAGGAGGGCGCGGAGGGCATTTTTTCAGGGATTTACCTGGGGTTATACAACATTTGGATTTCATAAATGAGGACTCCATCCATCGAAGCAATTTCTGTATTTCGCCACTCTTAAGGCCTCCAGGAACTCTGCTGACGACTTCTTGTGGCTGCTCGGAACATAAGGCTTGGTATTTAGCCTCTTAGCCAACTGGTATGTCAGGGCAAATCACTGATGATGGGGGCGCCATATGCGTCTTGACGTTCCCGTAGACGTACCCCAGGTCATAGTCCCCGTGATTGGTGGTAGGTGAAGGGCGTTGGAAGTCAATCCTGTTCGCCTCCGCCTGATCTGTCGGGATTCTTGCATTCTTTGAACAGGTTTCATATCTACTGAATAATAATAATAATAATTGAATAATAATAAAAGACTTCCAATATTCCGCAATAATATCGGCCAATAATAATAACATCGCTGAGCCTGAAAATAATCATAAAGGATAGAAAAGACACTATATAAGATAAATTCGATAATACCCATCTTTTTAATAAGACCTGTTTAAAGAGGTATAGTACATATTATTCCTTAAACCAATGGCATTATTCCTATTATTATTATTATTATTATTAAACCCTATTCATATACAACAAACCAGCAGGGGCCACTATCTTGAAATTCAAGCTTCCAAAGAATATGGCGTTCATGGGAATGAAGTAACACTGAGCAACAATGACAAGGTAAAACCTCTTAGTACTTTCAAGGTACTCAGTATGACATATTTTCCAAAATGGCTACAAAAAAAAAAAAGAATATATACATCTCTGACGCTAAAGAACGGATATCTTAGAATCGAGTAACAGAATATATAAACACACAGTAAAAATACCAGGGAAACAAATTCGTTCCTAAACGAAAAACTTCAAGTATATTCAGTGAAAAAACGTAAAAAATACAAGAGGAAAATAGTTGTATATAACACAAACACTAAATACTGACTATTTCCTCCATTAAAAGACACGGAAACACGCACAGGAAAAACCTCACAAGAAACGAATATTTTCTAAAAACGCTTATTTTGAAAACGGCCGTCGAAGAAACCCAACGATGACTAACGACTAAATATCGTAAATAGAGAGATAACAGATAATAAATACGGTACGAAACAATAACCAAACCAGTATATTCCTGGCGCCACCCCGAAGACCCATAACAATAATCTGCAGTTCCGAAACGGGATCGAGTTAACCTGCCTCGGCATTCTCTGCAACGGCTCTCCCGATATACGAAATCCTACGTGCTTAGAGAAAGGGGGGAGGGAGAGAAGGAAAGGGGGGGGGAGAAGATGCATGTGGCATGATGCGTCGGTAAATCACGGTTCAAGATATACGGCACAATAACAATATATAAGACGCAACAGGATACCACTGGTTCTATTTGCAATAAACTATTTTTGAATGACTTTCCGGGGGATCCTGCTTTCTATCCTGGGACTTCTCTCTTGCTCTCCGTCTCCTTCTCTCTCTCTCTCTCTCTTTTTTTCTACATACATACATACACACAAACACACACACACACACACACACACACACACATATATATATATATATATATATATATATATATATATATATATATATATATATATATATATATATATATATATATATATATATGTATATATATATGTATGTGTCTGTATGTAAGTGTGAGTGTGATTGAACACGAGTGTGAAGTTTCTATTGTAAGCGGTCTCCATAGCAATGAAATGGCAGTTAGTAAATCTTCCAGGAAAGCTTATCAGTAAACCTGATAAGCCTAAATCAAAGAGTCAGGTGTTTAAAGAGGGTACAGTTTTAGCTCTTTTATGTTCATTCCAAATAACTAGTTAATAACACATTCTTTGTTACTGATTAACTTGCAAACCAAATCATTCATTCATCTCAGTTTGATTGAACCAATTCTCCAGATGAGGCTCATTTTGTAGCAATTTTTGAAGAATAATTTATAGTTATTTCAACATGATTTAACCCAGAATCTTTACTGCGACAAACGGATTTATGGGCATAATTAAGTAATACCCAGAGGGACACGCCGATGACGCCAAATTTAGATTTTATGAAAGAACCTCCAAAATTTAAGGAATTTCATTGCCCCTCAATTAGGGGGTCGTATTTTAATGGCTATAAAGACTCCAGATTACTTTCAAAGATAACCAAGAAATAAAACCTGTACAACTCACACTATTTAAGTGGAGTTTATTATATATACTTACATACATACACATATATATACATACATACATACATATATATATATATATATATATATATATATATATATATATATATATATATATATATATATCTACCGTATAATGCAGATAAATGTTCGTCTATAAAGATAGCATTAATCTACGCACTCCACTTGGATGCTGGATAAAAGTAAAAAGGAAATAAACCATTTTATGGAAACACTTTTGCAAAAGGTCTGTTATTCCAACTCAAATACGGTCAGGTAGAATAAGTTACGTAAAAGAATCACACAAAATTTACGTAACTCTCATGTTGCGCATTTACAGATATGTCTTTTTTTTTTTTTTTTTTTTTTACAAAACTGAAAATGACACTAACGTAAAAACCAGCAATTCTCGTTGGGGAATATCTAAAAAGTAAAGCTCTGAAAACGAAATGTTTTCATACAGAAAAAAAAAACCGGTGAATTCTTTGAACTAAGAAGCCAAGTGCAATATTGCAACAGTTTCTTTCCGACATTTAAATTACACGTCTCGTACAGTGTAATACAGATGTTTACCTTTTTAAATAACACACACACTGGTCGCATTATGCAAGGTGTGATACGCATAAAAAAAACAATAAAATAAACAAACTTTTGCTGGAAATGCAACTACAGCTGACTGTAGCTGCATCCTCACTCTCTCTCTCTCTCTCTCTCTCTCTCTCTCTCTCCGGCCAGAAAGAAATACATGAAATGGAGAACACTAGCGCTGGCCCCAGGGGCAGTATATCTCTCTAATTTATTACCGCAAAAAAGAGCATATTCTGTTTAGTCCAAATGCATATTCTATAAACATTCTTATAAAAATACAGATTATTTTTGTAGAAATAATTGCTCCCTTAAAATTTAGTCATTCCGCATCTGGATGACCTTTGTGAATGTGAAGACCAGCCGGGGAAATTCATCTGTGTTATGTACAATACGACCCGTAAAAATTAAGTAGCTTGAGCATACAGCTCAGCTGTGATTAAAACGAAAGTAAACGAAAATAATGACTACAACCAAGAACAATTAACCAAAGGGATCAGTGTCTCAATAAGCGCGTATAATAATCAGCAGCTGTCTTCGATACCTGATAAGTCTTACATCCCAAGAACCAGCTCCGCCTGAATCAGGCCTATAAAGAGTTGGTACTCGAGAGCACGATCTTAACTACCGTGAGAGAGCAAGAGCAACTGGAAAGCACAAGTGGTGCTCGCAAGCAACAGGAAGGGAATCACAGGGCTTGCTCGTATTTTGCAAGACACGCTTGGAGTCGAACGTGCGCTAAATAAATTAGAACACAGTCGCATGCAGAATGATAATGGGGTGGACATTAAATATTAGAAGTGGAAGATAATGCGACGGAGAATTTAATATGCGAAATCCGTGAATAAGAGTAACAGTGAATGAGAACAGAAATATACATTTTATTCACTAAGTATATTGAATATAACACATACATTCTGCTTATGGCATAAAAAAAACGCAAGCACTACATGGAATAATGAATTGTATTAATGCTCAGACTGCGCTAATTAGCAAATAAATTAAGGCTTAAGTTAATGCACAATTATGAAATTAATCTTTGTGATAAAACACAGATATACTTGATGCTAGCATTAAGAAACGCTGCGTGTTAATCAAATGAATAAATGACTTCGGATTATACAGTATATGTAGGCTACTGAATTGAATACTGAATGGAATATAGAATTTAGGCCAAAGGCCAAGCACTGGGCCTATGAGGTCATTCAGCGCTGAAACGGAAATTGACAGTAAAAGGTTTGAAAGGTGTAACAGGAGGAAAACCTCGCAGTTGCACTATGAATCAACTGTTAGGAGAGGGTGGAGAGTAGGATGGAAGAAAGAGAATATGAAAGGAGGTACAGTAAAGGAACGGAAGGGGTTGCAGCTAGGAAGCCGAAGGCACGCTGCAGAGAACTTTAAGTAATGCCTACAGTGCATCGCATGAGGTGCACTGATGGCACTACCCCCTTACGGAGCATTATATAATTATGTAAGTCCTCCGTGTTGATGAATATAAAGTGAGCTGCTCATAGTGTATGTTGCTAAAAGACCTATGGTGTTCCTCATTGGACGGGTCGATATCGTTCTCAGCTAGCACTGTGCTGGGCCCGCGTTCGATTCTCCGGCCGGCCAATGAAGAACTAGAGGAATTTATTTCTGGTGATAGAAATTCATTTCTCGGTATAATGTGGTTCGGATTCCACAGTAAGTTGTAGGTCCCGTTGCTAGGTAACCAATTGGTTCTTAGCCTCGTAAAATAAGTCTAATCCTTCGGGCCAGCCCTAGGAGAGCTGTTAATCAGCTCAGTAGTCAGGTTAAACTAAGGTATACTCAACTTAAAAGACCTATGACGGTATGGCATTATGTGTGTGTGTGCATGTGTGTGCGTGTTAGGTTTAGAAGCAAAGAAGTCCGGGTATTCAGCGTGAAGTCTTCAATCACACTAGACTTCAAAATGAAAATATGACCTAATTCCACCACAATGAGGACAGTCATTTTCCAAAACTCGATAAGTACTCTTGCTAGATGGACCTACCGATAAAACCATTTCTGTAAATTTAATGACAAGCACCACTTCAGATTTAAACGTTTGTGAAACGTATATTATGAACTTACACAACAATTCAATTTGTATGTACCCCCCATGTATACACAGCTGTATACGGTAAATACTTCTCTGTGAACCGAGAGATTCTTCTATGGTAAGGAAATTAAAAAAAATTCATTCAGTAATACGTATCACAGTGTTGGGTCATTTCCATTCTTCACAATAAAAAATATGCAGTGCAAACGTGTCTTTCAGAGAGAGAGAGAGAGAGAGAGAGAGAGAGAGAGAGAGAGAGAGAGAGAGTAATTAAGGGGTAAAAATAACATTTCGTTTCAGTTACTTTGTATACAAGTACGTCAAGCTTGCAGTACCGGACAATATTTGCACAAAAGTCACCCCTCGCTTAATTCAAGGAATATCAAAGAACAGTAAATATAAATTACATATAAAAACAGTTTTTTGTAAATAAGAAAAAAGAAACGCAAACACAAAACTCGGCGAATAAAAAGATTATATACATTAAGAAAAAATGAATAAGTGTTGGCCAAAGGCCCGTTTTCACGTAAAATTTCCTTTCCCTTACAACGTCTCACAGATATACTGTATATATCCTATGTACATTCCCCCTCCACCTTGAATGTACATTTCCATCCATTTTTCCCAGTGTATATTCCATCTATTTTTCATGAAAACCGTCACTACCCAGCATTCTTCGTAGGGGAGGGAGGCAGGGAGGGAGAGGGGGAGGGAGGGTGAAGAGCAAGGAAGGGCCAAACAGTACCAACAGGAAAACCGTCAATACCCAGCATTCTCCATATGGTAGGGGAGGGGAGGAGGAGGGGAGGGGAGGGGGGGGGGGGGGGGAGTGGGGAGGGGGGGAGGGGGAGGGGAGGGGATGGGGAAGGGAGAGAGGGGATGTGGAGGTGAGGGAGGGGAGGGGAGGGGATGGGGAGAGGAGGGAGGGGGGAAGGGAGGGAGAGTGAAGAGCCAACGGTACCAACAGTAACAGGAGCCAGCAGCAACAATGATGCCCTCAAACCCAGAGGGGTGTAACGCCAGATGGATAACACTGGGTAGGGGTACCTACCAGCCCTGGCCAGGCAGAAAACGAAAATAATTAGTCCCAGAGACAACCTTATCAAAAAAAGGGAGGAAAAAAAAATATCCCCAACGTGACTTAAGTTTTTATCCGCGGTGGCAAAGTCTGGTTTTGTTTGTTTACAATTAGCGTCCGAGAAGAGGAAAAAGAAAGGCAACCCTTGCGGGAGAAAGGAGGCTGCCAAAGAAATACGCCCGACCTGAATAAAGTGTGCGGTCCTTCTATTTGTCTTCCTTTGATGTCTCTTCATACATATTTCAGACTCCATCTTTTTTTTTCCCCGGTTTCCTCTCTCTCTCTTTCTCTTCCCCTCTCTCTCTCTCTTCTCCTCCCTCTCTCTTCTTATTCTTTGTGGTCTGATGTATTATTGCGACTTAACTGTATTTTTTTCTAAAAGCAAATTTTGTTAGAGGATGCTTGCAAGTTCCTTTTCCCCCCATTGCTTTCCTTTTCTTCCGCAGTGAGTTTTAATCTTATTTCACATCACCACACTTTTCTAAAAAGTTCAACTTCTCGTTAAATTCCTTTTGTTCGTGACCCCTCCCCTCCCCTCTCCCTTCTCAGCAGGTTGTGTTTCTCAAAAAGTGTGAATTTTGGTTTAGTCTTAAAGTCAACGTTTGTAAGAAAATAAAGAAAAAAAAATTATCATGGAGGGTGAAAAAGACTTGGCAACACGTCATAGAGATCCCAAGTCACGTGTTCATGTGAAACACGATCTAATTACCAAAAACGTTTCATAGTTTATAGAACGTTCTCGAAAGACAAAATTAAAATGAAATTTTTTAATGTCGCCAAGTGGATACTAACACATAACAAAGAGGTGCCTGAAAAACTGTAATTTTAGATTTAGCTGAAGTTAAGTTGGAGGTAAGGGAAAAAAATCCTTTTCAAAGGCTCTCTTTATCCTAACCTTTAAAGACCTAGTTAATATTTCGAAACTGCAAAAACTCTACTAAAGACATTTATAGTAATTTCTGTAATAAACTACTTCTCCTGATTACAAAACTGCATTTCAGAAGGAAGAGGTTACAGAGTTGACTATAGCTAAAATCCTTCAAGGTGTCAGTTGACATATTACTATTACTGTATGCTACAGAGTCAAGCAAGATAAGGTGGCATACAACATAATGAATCATGACTGCAAGGTCCAAAATGATGTTAGAGAGAGAGAGAGAGAGAGAGAGAGAGAGAGAGAGAGAGAGAGAGAGAGAGACTGTCACCCGAAGGTGTGTGTTCAAACCATACCTTTTGTTTTGCTTGGTACAGCATGCATCGATTTTTAATTCCAACAATCACTAATGATTAACATGTCATCATACTTGGAATATGAATGTCTTTCAAGAAACTGCATTTTGTAGCAAAAAATAATTGTAAAGACCTTTTCTGGCTTTTCTCCAGTATACTATTGCGCCGTGATAAGGTTAAGATAGTTAGTTAGTAAAGCAAAGAATATCATTTAACGTTTACTTACCAAATGAAAGCGTTCTGTTTCAGATAATAACTACTATGACGCCGATAGCAAGAGTAAAACCCGTTAACAAAATACGTTTTGTCACAAAGACCTTACATTGTATTTATGAACGAGAAAAGGAATTTAAAACATCACATTTCGAATTCCAACGCACTGTAGGAAATTACGCACACAAAAAGTGGTTCTATTTGCTGATTTGCAAGGGCCAAAACAAATCGAGACACACAAAACTACTGACGGATTTACGATTCTACGTCTATCACCTGAAAAAAAAAATGTATGTTTAAAATTCTGTCTGTCTGTCCGTCCGGTTGTGGAACTGATACATCAAACCGTAGATTGCGCTGCGGAATGAATTTTAACACGACCCTGCGTTCGGCTAAAAGACATATGGCAAGCATCAGTGCTGGGAATCTCTACATCAATCAGAAGAACAAAGTCCTGCGTCAGAATCTACAATGGATGCTGAGGTATGGTGGTGAATATTTCACCCGCCGATATTTTGTTGTTTTTCTTTCTGATTCCAACAAACAAGTGGCGTGGAAAAATAGTCATCAACTGATAAAGCCAGTGTTCTTTTCTTTTTTTTTTCTCATGACCGATATATTCATATCTTTGTTCACACACCAGAGAACTTCCTTGATAATGACCTGGCACGATGGATCATTGACATCAATGTATCACTGAAACACTGATAGACATTATCTCACGGTGTGTCCAAAATAATCTTCACGTAGTCGCTAATATAACCAGTGCTTTTATGTACAAAAATTTTGTTTGTGTGTCTTGCAGCAAAAATGAATCGACTGATTATAGTGGAGTCTGAATGAATTCTTTTGTAATTAGTGCATGTGGATTTCACACAATTCCTTAATTACCTGGACGAAACCTGACCACAAAATGTAAAAAGAAAAAGTCTAAAAAAAGAACCACCCGGAATTAAAAAAAAATTACTTGAATGTTTAAAAATAAAGAACCCGAAATATCTAAAACACTTTTGAAAAATAAACATACGATCTCTAATAGCTGTGCCGCTTTGTCACGCTTATGATTTTTAATATCCATTTGAAAGCGCCAATAAATATACTATTTAGGCATGCTTACAAAAGCTCACATGTTGACAGCTCCTATGTAACTTTCATCTATGTATACAGATCAGTTATAAGTAAGCCACAATAAAATAATTTGGGAGAAATACTTTAACTAGTCAAATGACATCATACTTATTTTAATTTTATTGCTTTACGTAAAGGAAATCATTTCCTATGATAAAAGGGAGTAATTTACTGAACGCAATTAAAAAAATGAAAAAATATTGCAGTCATTTTTTTTGAATGCCTAAAAAAGGAACAAGAAAAAGCAGTGTGAGAAAATATTCACACACTTTCTTAAGCAAGCACAATGTTACGCCTGTTATCTTTGTTACAGAACTACAATTTGCAGCATAGAATATTACTATCAGAACTCAACCTCCAGTTGCTTTCAACACTTATATTGGGATTTAGCTAACGACAGCAACATATAAGGCTAAAACCATTTCTGGCCGGAAACCCAAAGCAAGCAAGCAAGCAAGATGCGAGCGAGCAAGCAATTAAGCGAGTAATCAAGCAAGCAAGCAAGCGAACAAACAAGCAAGGGGATAAACAAGCGAGCAAAGCATGGAAGCAAACAAGGTAGGAAAGCAAGTAAGCGAGCGAGTATAAAAGCAAGCAAGCAAGCAAGAAAGCAAGTAGGCAAGCGAGCAAGCAGGGTAGGAAAGCAAGTAAGCAAGCGAGTATGAAAGCAAGCAAGCAAGCAAGCAAGTAGGTAAGCAAGCAAGCGAGCAAGCAAGGTAGGAAAGCAAGTAAGCCAGCGAGTATGAAAGCAAGCAAGCACGCAAGGAGGTACGCAAGCAAGCGAGCAAGCAAGTAAGAACGCAGTGGATGATCGTATCTGACCTAAATTAAAAGATATATAAACTCTTTCAAATTTGAAAATTAGTAATACAAATCCCCTGGTCTCAGAGAAGCGGATCCACGGAATACCTTAGAAAGCATCCCGCTTGCCAACTGCGAGCAGACTGTTGTGAAAAGTCATCAGGTATTACAAAAATGGAAACAAACAGTCATTTGTGAGGCGTGGAAAATGGGCGATCTCTCTGGCCTCTGGGAAATTCGGGTATATCGCTTCCCATTAGACGAAATGGCGAGCATTTACAGGCCTTCCAGCCTTCATAGAATTGTTGGCAAGAGTCAGTGAAAGATGACTTATTATACTGTTTGCGAGTGTGTACGAAAGGAGTGAGTGAGTATGTATGTAAGTATGTGTGCGTGTGTGTGTATGTGTATATATATATATATATATATATATATATATATATATATATATATATATATATATATATATATATATATATATATATATATATATATATATATATATATGTATATATATGTATATCTATATATATATATATATATATATATATATATATATATATATATATATATATATATATATATATATATATATATATATATATATATATATATATATATATATACACACACACATTTTGTATGTCTTTGTGCATATACGCAGGTGTTGCTGACTGAATTTATGGAGTAAATAACTATTCAACGAGAAAATATTTAGAAATCTGAAGTTAAAACCATATATTTCGAGAAAATAATGTTTGTGGGTCTTTCTAAACCTCACACCAAACTGCCAGCTTCCAGTAAAAGATAATCGCCTACAAATAAGATCTTAAAAAATACTTTATTTACAGCCACCTAATGGACGTACCATCAAGAAGTGCGCTCTTCGTTAAAATGGTCTTTAGGTCAAACATGCATTGATTTCGAAGTATTTTGGGAAGCTCGATATTTAAAATAAAAAAAATTAATTTTCAAAGCCTCTAAAATCACTAATCAAGAGACAAGCTTTTACTCTTTCCGGAACGCTGAATATACGGTTGTAATTCGAAAGATTCTTCGAACTTTTGCATATGTTAAACCTTGTCAGTTTACAAAAAATGGCTCAGTCCACAACAAAAAAACCTTCACAAAAAGGGTTCACAAACTGCTTGCAATTCTTTGCACTCAACTGGTACTAACACTCCTATTAATTTTTCTATTGCAATTCTCTTGCTTTTGTTTAATAAATATGTCAAACTTAAAACAATATTTACAAAGGAAAAAAAAAAAGCCCATATGTCCAACATTAGAAGGTCAACTACAAATAAAAATAAGCGAGATATAGACTATATTATTAATAATACAATACTGCCTGCATAACACACAGGTTTCATTTTTAATCATATTAGGGAGATGAATACCAAAGCGGGGCAGATTTCCCGATGAATCATTTGACAATGTATTTCCATCCAATGACAGTAGAGTTTATAATCCCTTTCAGATAAAAAATGCTGTTTGAAGATATTAGGTGCTAAAGATCAAAGAACTGGTATGGCTGTTAGTTTGTTTCATAACGGTAAGTAAAGGGTTGCTTATGAAACTCAATCCGTATATAGATTCCCTTATTTAATAATTTAATAAAGGCCGTAGATCACACAGCATATTATAGAGGGGATTCTCACACGAATGCACACACACACACTATATATATATATATATATATATATATATATATATATATATATATATATATATATATATATATATATATATATATATATTATTAAAAGGATCATTCAAACTGGATGGTGCCTAATGGAGCTTTTATTCAAAATTACTTTCTTGGACAAACAGTCCACATTGTCATATCCGTCACTGAACTGGATGTAGTCCAGCTGCCTTTATATAAAAACTTCTTCCCTTTCTCCCATAACCACTTTAATCCTATAATCGCAGCTCCTCCTGTGTGACCCCACCCCCCTCGTGATCTTGGTCTTTCACTGCTCCCTTCTTCTAGGTGTCCGCTTAGGCGATTATAGGATTAAAAGTACCCAGCACACAGCTGGACTACAGTACGGATATTTGACAATGTGGACTGTTTGTCCAAGAAAGCTTGTAACTTTTGAATAAAAACTCCATTAGATACCATCCAGTCTGAATGAGGTCCTTTTAGTAATTCTACAATGCACAGAACAATTGTGTATGTGATAAAGTTAATATATATATATATATATATATATATATATATATATATATGTTAATATATATATATATATATATATATATATATATACTTATATATATATATATATATATATATATATATATATATATATATATATATATATATACCTTGAATTTTATAGGAAGAAGACACACACCAATTCATACATACATAGGTTCTCCAGTCATAGGAAAGAAATAAAAATAGGATTAATGACAGGGTTGGCCATCAGGGCTTATAGGATTTGCAGTCCCGAATTTTTAGACGAAGAGTTGGATTACCTGAGGGAGAGTTTTAGGAGATTAGGCTACCCTAAGTATTGGTGGGAGTAGGCACATATCAAAGCAAGGAAAAACTATTTTGGGGAGAGGGAAAAGGATTGAAAAGGAACATTTGGTAGGAAAGAAAATAATTACAGTTCCGGACAACAACTCTATTGCACCCATCAACAGGAAGCTAAATAATTTCAAATTGATAGGCAGCTACAAAAACACCATTAGGAATAAAATAGTTAGAAACAAAAAGTCGGTAGAGGGGGAAGAGATTAGAGGGGGAAGAGATTAGAGGGGGTGTTTATATGGCAGCGTGTCTAGACTGTGAAGAAGGGTACTACGGCGAAACTGGCAAATCATGTAAAGAGCGAAGCAAACAACATCTGCAGAACATAAGGCATTATAATCAGACGTCGGCAGTTGCCAAACACTGTTGGGAAAATGATCACAGAATAGACTGGGAAAATATGAGTTTTCTGTACAGGAACACCAACAAAACATCTAGACTGGTTGTAGAGAACGCCTTCATAACTTGCGCCAACAACACGATGGCAGGGAACACCGGAAACGGCTTTGAAGACAGCATATCTAGAAAAATCGTATACTCCACAGTAGCAAGGAAACGAAGAAAAAACGCAAGAGAACGCACGGAAAACGGACATCTGGAACCAGGGATCAGAGAAAGACCAAGGTCAAGAGAGGGTGGAGGTCACACAGGAAGAGCTAGGCGATCATAGGATTAAAAGTACCCAGCACACAGATATAAATACAGCCGGACTATGCGTTTGCTCACTGTACGGATATATAATGTGGACTGTTTGTCCAAGAAAGCTTGTAACTTTTGAAAAAAACTAATAGATACCATCCAGTTTGAATGAGGTCCTTTTAGTAATATATATATATATATATATATATATATATATATATATATATATATATATATATATATATATATATATATATATATATATAATATATACATACATACATACATACATATATATATATATATATATATATATATATATATATATATATATATATATATATATATATATATATATATATATATATATATATATATATATATATATATATATATATATATATACTTGAAAGAACGAGAGAAACAATTCCGCTCTCTCTTTGAAATTTCACACGGTTAAACATCGCACACTGGAAGGCTTTCACGTTCATTTCACGTCCACCTTAGTTTGTTAATAAACTTACAAACGGCGGAGTGCCTTATTCAAACATAAACATGTTTGTCAGAACATGAAACATTGAAACATTTAACGGTGGATGTTTGATTGCTTCGTTAGGACTATGATGTTTTGCTACGCTCTCTCTCTCTCTCTTCAACTGTAAGTGCTTGGTCTCGGTTTTATTTCATTACAGTTAAGTTATGGAAAACCTGTTTTCTTTTTGTAAGGGAAATATATTTGTGATAAAGAATTCATCTAATATATATATATATATATATATATATATATATATATATATATATATATATATATATATATATATATATATATATATATATATATATATATATGTAAGGGGAAATATATTTGTGATACAGAATTCATCTAATATATATATATATGTATATATATATATATATATATATATATATATATATATATATATATATATATATATATATATATATATATACTATATATATATATATATATATATATATATATATATATATAAATATATATATATATACAGTATATTATACATATATATATATATATATATATATATATATATATATATATATATATATATATATAAATATATATATATATATATATACACATATATATATATACATATATACAGTATATATATATATATATATATATATATATAAATATATATATATATATATATATACATATATACTATATATATATATATATATATATATATATATATATATAATGTATATATATATAGTATATATATACATATATATATATATATATATATATATATATATATATATATATATATATATATATATATATATATATATATATATATATATATATATATATATATATATATATATATATATATATATATATATATATATATATATATATACATATATGTATATATATATATAACTCATTCAGTGTTTTTTTAATTTAAAACATAAATACATAGCCGCTGTGTTTTTTAATTAAAAAATAAATCTGCAGCTGGTATAAAGTATTTTCACTGAAAATAAAAAAAAATACAACGAAACAATTAGAGTAAAGCACCAACGTTTTGATAATACAGTAGATTTACTCATGAAAATAATTTCTACAAAATGAACAAAATATCTTTTTGTTCTTTTACGATAAAAGAAAATTAAGTTTTAATTCCTGTTTCAGATTAGGAAGGTACTGCAAACAAACGCGAACGATCCAAATACACGGAAAAAAGTGCTTCCAAGGATTTGAAATGGAAGCGCTGAAGAAAAGCTGAAAAATTAGGGAGCGTTGCGTTTCATAATGCAGTTACATTTCAGAGAATAGTACAATTGGGAACAGAAGGGGGAAAGTATAAATTGCAGGCAAAAAGCTGTAATGTTTTCAGCCGGAATGATATCACTAGGGAGTAGAAATTGTACTGCGCTGAACACGGTCCTAAAATGGAAGTATACATAAATACGCACAGTCATACATACGCACGCACGCACGCATACATACATATATATATATACATATATATATATATATATATATATATATATATATATATATATATAATATATAATATACATATATAAAAATATATATATAAAATATATATAATATATATATATATATATATATATATATATATATATATATATATATATATTATATATATATGTTATATATATATATATATATATATATATATATATATATATATATATATATATATATATATATATATATATATATATATATATATATATGTGTGTGTGTGTGTGTGTGTGTGTTTGTGTATATTACATCACAGATGATACGGCGAAGTGAAACCTGGGTAATGAACAATATGTTACACAATGCTTCTGAGCATAGGAAATGGTTCCTCATACATTGTGTTACACTTCAAGAAGTGGTCAAATTCACCGAGCTTCATAACCACTTCAAACAACACTGTAAAAGAATCCATACCTGCAGCACCTCGTTACTCCACGTTCGCCTTGAGAGTCAAATACTCGTACTGCTGAATTGGGAACAGCAGTTAATGCAGGCAATATTGCTACGCATTTTTTACCAAGAGTTCTCAGATAATAGCCATGAGTCCTTTGTGAGAGGAAATGCTTTCTCAGCGTTTCATTTATATATTTTCTCTCTTTTTGGGGGGTGGGAGGGGTACAGTTAAAAGACCTGAACCACCGTCTAACATTCTGGCTGGTGAGAAATGCCCTAAATAGGCGAGAAATGTCTCTTTGTGATGTTATCAGGTTTACGATACACACACACACACACACACACACACACACACACACACACACACACACACATATATATATATATATATATATATATATATATATATATATATATATATATATATATATATATTATATAACATATATGCAATGTATGTATGTATATATATGTATATGTATATATTTAAAAAAATATATGTATATCCTTATATTTTCTTTATTTATTATACAGGGTTATTTGGTTAGTGACTTACCTTACGTCTATCTTCATATCCTCTCTCTCTCTCTCTCTCTCTCTCTCTCTCTCTCTCTCTCTCTCTCACACACACACACACACACACACACACACACACCTAGTTAATGGCCATCTATGACGTTTCCATATCATTCAAACGTTTTGAATAACAACAGCAACATTACTATTCCGGCATGGAATGTATTTTTTTTATCTAAGAAGCTTAAAGTTGTTCATTCTCCAAAATTACAGTCTCTTAATACTTAAATGAATTTTGAGCTCGAGTCCAGATATTGAGAGATTTTATCAATGCTACGCCTGCATCCCCTAAAATGATTCAGTTGTGGAATTGCTGTAAAAACCGAATCAATTCAGGGAGAGTAATTACAGTTTCGCAAATATCAGTTTTTCCCTTATTTTCGTCAAGGTTGGATGATAGAAAAAGAAATCATTTTTATATCAATTAACATAACAATGCTCACATCTCTGCGCTGACATGAGTGTGTTTGTATGTTACTATTTATTTGGTATCTCATATATAAGAAAAAATAAATAAGTGAATAAATAAATAGAAGAATTAGGTGAAAGATTCGTGTTCCAGTCCACAATACGAAATAAAATATCTAGAATAAGATGGACTTGTTCTCATAAATTTATCGCCCATGGTGACAAACCCGAATGGAATCAAAGGTTGTTGACAAAATTTTTTTGTTGGGGGCGGAGAGGTGGGGAACGGGGGTGGGGGAAGAGGAGGGGAATAGGGGCGGAAGAGGTGGGGAATAGGGGAAAGGTGGGGAATAGGGGAAGAAGGGGGAATAAGGGGAAAGAGGTAAGAAGGGGGTAAGAGGTGGGGAATAGGAGGTTGCGGGGGAAGTTTGAGAGATAACTGGATGAGTTTGATGCTGCATAAATTGATATCTCCTCCACCTGTCAATAACATTTGTTAGCTGTGTCTGTTAAGGCTATTTATTCTTGCCCTCTATAAGTTAGAAAACAAGGTAAAAAAAAAAAATACTTGGGTTGAAACTCTTTCAGTACACGCAATCCTGTGCCGTCAAACGATGAAGTAAAAAATATTGAAAAAATAAATATCAATGAATTCTCTTTTACGTATATGGGAGGAATTAAATGAAACTGCTTTAAAATTTGTTAAATGTCTTTCGATACAAGCAGTCCTATGGCATCAAATGATAAAGTAAATAATATTGAACAGAATAATTAATCACTGAACGTTCTTTTACACAAACGCGAGGAATTAAATAAATAGCCTGTACAGGATGCTCCTCCTTATCAATTTGTAAATATATGCATATAAACAATGGATGGAGACTCAACTGGATAATTTCTCACCCCTGCGGTACCATGGCAACCTGGGGTACGAAAGAGGCGCCTTTCTACCAAACCGGGGAACACAAAGGAAGTGGACGTATTCACCGAACTGAGTCATGAATTCCAGCAAAGACTTTGGCTTTGAAAGGCAACAATAACATCTAAAACTTTTTCATTAAAGCATATGGAAAATTGAAATGTGAAAATATTTTCTAATTTAACTTATTCTGAATTAATGAATCTGTTTCTCCTTTTGAATCACAGAAACTGTTTACACACTAGCGACAAATTTTCCGACTGCAATAAAACTCCTTAGCAAAACATTTGTCTCTTTGACATAAGAGAAAGACTCAAGAAGAATCCGTGACTTCAAAGCTTCTGAACTCCATATTTGAATGAAATCCCTGATTGTTAGATATATTTGTTACAAGCATGTGGAAAAACCATCAACTGAATTACAAAAGTGGTGTCCGATATCTCATTATAAAAATGCTGATGTTTCTGTGGAAACTGCTTTTACGAACGTTGAAGAGAGAGAGAGAGAGAGAGAGAGAGAGAGAGAGAGAGAGAGAGAGAGAGAGAGAGGGGAACTCCTGAAGAGCAAGAGTGATGTCAAACTACGATTTAATATGTTAAATATTTTCTTTTATATGTAAAAAAAAAAAAAAATAGAATATCAAACCTATCAGGAAACTTGTAACTGACAAAGAAAACTTTAAAATGTTCTGTGACGCCACAAGTCTCTCCCTGAAACACCAATGAGACACCTGTTATTGACAGACATCGATGACGTCAGCAATGACGCAGCTTCTGTGACGTAACTGTGTTGCTACTGTTATAAAAAAACTCTTCTATTGTTGCAGAAAATGAGAGCGTTGCTCCTTGCTTTTTACACAGTAGCACGAATTTATTGATAGAAAAGTAATCAAATGATAGAGAGAACTTTGGCAATTTTAAAAGACATTTATACCTAGTAATCATAACTCATTTCTTAATTTGTGTTGACGTGCAATAATACCTCTCTTATATTCCGGACTCCTACACACACACAGATATACAAACACCTGTGAATTAAAATGACTGACCTTATATACCCACACTTAGAATCAGATATAATTGCTACAATAATAATTGAACATTTTGGTAACTGAATTTTCCTTAAGAAGCTTCGGGTAAACTTTTACTGAAAGTTAACCAGTCCCCTAGCTTCAGCCCTAGATCACTCAAAATCTAAACTTTCTCGCATTCATAATCAACATTACAGCGCTCTCTCTCTCTCTCTCTCTCTCTCTCTCTCTCTCTCTCTCTCTCTCTCTCTCTCTCTCTCTCTCTCTCTGATCTAAGATATTCCTTTACAAGCCAGTTTTCTTAGTAATCTTATAAATGCGGATGCATACATATGGCGGAAGCATAAATCCAGTTCATATTAACACTAGAAACATGTTCTCTTTCCCAAGCAAAAGTAAAAAAAAATATTATAAAATCAAACTTCTTTCATATCTTTTGCTTCTTTGTAAGACTAAAGTACACACATGTGAATGCCTCCTCGCTCGCTTCCCGTTTCAAACATTATCCAGTCGTTGGTGAAGGAAGATTAAAAAAAAAAAAAGAAGGGAAAAGAGAAAGTCGAGAGAAAATCTGAAGAGCAGAAATAGAAGACAATATTGTTGGATTCCCAACTTTTCTGCGTTGGCAATGTAGCTTTGTTGCTTCCCGGTTTGTTAGGGAAGTTTCTCTTCCTTATTTAT
Source organism: Macrobrachium rosenbergii (assembly GCF_040412425.1). Lineage (NCBI taxonomy): Eukaryota > Metazoa > Arthropoda > Malacostraca > Decapoda > Palaemonidae > Macrobrachium > Macrobrachium rosenbergii. Next base: position 27,468,187 of record NC_089767.1, read on the forward strand.
AAGTTTGAGATCAGAGAATGGCGACTCTCTCTCTCTCTCTCTCTCTCTCTCTCTCTCTCTCTCTCTCTCTCTCTCTCTCTCTCTAGATCTAGATCTATCAGGACCAAGAGGAATATACAGGTAGAAAGAATTTGTTCAAAACCCATGGCAAGCGAATTCCCTAGATATTAAAAATACTGCGCTAAAGTTAAAAAAATGAAATATTAATCATCACATTTTGCAGAGTATGTTATTAGCTACCCAGATAGGCGATTTCCCTGGTTATTAAATGAGTTGGCCAATTATATATATATATATATATATATATATATATATATATATATATATATATATATATATATATATATATATATATATATATATATATATATATATATATTTATACATATATAATATATACATGTATATATATGTATACATACAAATATATATATATATACATACATACATACATATACACATATATATACAGTATATATTTTTATATCATCTATATGTGTGTGCATGTACGTATGTATGTATATAATATATACATATATATATATATATATACATATATATATATATATATATATATATATATATATACATATATATATATATTTATATATCTATATGTGTGTGTGTATATCTATAAATGGCGCCCCCCCCACATCCATTCACTATTAAAATTATCTGACAAACGTGAGACCCGCTTCTATACCTTAGCAGCGGTTTATAATTAGCCAAATGTATAGGTTCATGGTTATATTGATAAGGACAACCCATCACCCATTCACTATTAAAATTATCTTGACAAACGGAAAGTAACCATCTTCTGGAGACCTTAGCATATATATTATATATATATATAAATATATATATTCATGGTTATATTGGATAATACATATATTATATATATATATATATCTTCTTGCTTCTTTTTCTTTTAAAGTAACTTTTATCTTTATATGATATATATATATATATATATATATATATATATATATATATATATATATATATATATATATATATATATATATATATATATATATATATATATTATATGAAATTTTTAGCACACCGAAATTATATACATTCATGAAGCTACAGATGTTGTTTAATATCAAATTCACGCTACTTCGGGAATATCCCCGATGGGGAAATATCTCCGAAGGGGAATTTATAAGTGATAAATGGATCGGTACAGTACCGATCCATTTACCACTTACAAATGCCCCTTCGGTGATATTTCCCATCGGGGATATTCCTGAAGTAACGTGAATTTTATACTAAACAATATTTGTAACTTCATGAATGTATATATATATATATATATATATATATATATATATATATATATATATATATATATATATGTATATATATATATATATATATATATATATATATATATATATATATATATATATATATATATATATATATATATTATATATATATATACATATATTATATATAAATATATATATATATATATATATATATATATATATATACATATATATATATATATATATATATATATATATATACAGTATATATGAGAGAGAGAGAGAGAGAGAGAGAGAGAGAGAGACAGACAGAGACAGAGAGAGAGAGAGAGAGAGAGAGAGAGAGAGAAAGCGAGCCTTGTATATGCTCGCTGAAAGTTGATCTGAATCTATTTTTGGCAACCGCAATCTCCAAAGCATCTGACTCTTGCTGTTGCCATAATGGCAACCAAAAACCAGATTCTAATCGATCGGAATACAAGATTAATAAGAAAATGGAATGTGGGCAATATGGCGTCATAACACCAAGCAGGAAACATCATTTGGCTTTATGATGAGAGAAACTGTTAGTTATTTAAGTGAGGATCAAATTCATTCCTGCCTTCTGGTGACGTCTCCTGACTATCATGTGCATCTCTTTTATGTTCTATTCCCTCGTATTTCTGTATTTATCACCTTTTCCTATAACCTGTCTCTCTTTGCAGGCTAATTTCCCTTTGGAGCTCTCTTGGTTTATGGTCTGTTGACTCCTTAAGGATTTTCAGCTGAAGATTTCAAAGCAGAAAGAAAGTTGAATGCAACCTCAAACTGAATATTTTATCAGTACTCTAAATAATTTAGTTGTCTGATTCACAATATTATAAAATACAGAAAAATTACAATTTTAATTCTCTTTAACCCTCCAAACCTATCTTCGACCTGAGAGACCTCAGCTCTATCTCCGGATTAGGAACGATACGTTAATTATAGCCCCATTGTTACGCCACTTACCCCGTGGCATTACGTCACTGACTGCGTCATTGCTGACGTTTTCTATGCCTATCAATAACATGTGTCATGGGTATTTCAGTGGAAGGGCCAGGCGCCATTGTTTCGTTCCGGGAAAATTCTTGTGGTCAATGAAACATTTCTTCAATAGACTTCCTACTTTGATGCAACTTCCTAGTTTGGTGTAACTCATATTCTATTTTGGAAGTTTCATGACAGGATATTTTGGCATCATTCATGGCGTGTAAGATTTTGTATGGAAAATTCAATTAAGAAATACATCTCTACACATTAAAAATTAAAAATTAAACTTTTACTACCTAAATATTGTATTTTAGCATTATTTATTCAGTGACTGACTTTTCAATTTCATCTGTTTCGTAAATAAATTTTCGCTATGTTCAGTTTCACAAAAAAAACTCAAACATTAACATCAAACTTTTTCCTTAATCCATATTCTCAGTAGTAAGGAACTGACAATGGCAAGACTACAAAAATGAACATTGGTATATATATATATATATATATATATATATATATATATATATATATATATATATATATATATATATATATATATATATATATATATATATATATATATATATATATATATATATATATATAACCTCAGTGGCTCAGTCGGTTACAGCAGCAGCTTCGGACTTCGTAGAGGTCTGAGGCGCGGGTTCAAATCCGCAGCCGACTGATCAGAGAGGCAGACACTTTGCTATCCGTGTAGACATCCCGGGATTATATATGTAATCAACAGATAGGTTTGCTTAAAAAGCAAATGGATGTTACAGACTAAATGCACACACAAAACAAAGCCACTACAACACCTTCTAAAAAAAACATAACAAACATCTCACACGTCTCGAACTCTCGCCATACCCGCGCAATAACTTCTCGCTGCTGGGAAGAAAGGGCGTTGGGTCGGGTATGATACATGAAACATACGCTACCGGGGTCTAAGCGATGTCAGGCAGGGCAGCCGATCGAGACCACAGGTCTACCCCAAAGCCAAATCAAAAGTCCTTCAAAAGAAGGCATCGTGCTTACCCCATACAAAAATGGGAAAAAAAAGCACGTTAAAAGAAGAAGAAGATATATATATATATATATATATATATATATATATATATATATATATATATATATATATATATATATATATATATATATTTATATACCATACACACATATATATACATATACATACATACATGCATATATATATATGCATACATATGTATTTATATATGTATATATATATATGTAAATACATTATATATATATATATATATATATATATATATATATATATATATATATATATATATATATATATATATATATATATATATATATATATACTGCATGTCTGTATATCGCAATAAGTGATGTACTTCTGCGCATCAAAGGTGTCCTGATGCTGCTTTCTTCTGAAAAAATAATTCTGGATTTCCTTTCAGTGACTCTATCTTCTCTTTCAGCAAACTCTTCTTCCAATAATTCTAATGCTTCAGATCGTTTTACTCTGTTCCTCTCTAATATCTTATGGTCCCACGAAATGAGTTTTAACATTCTACTAACTAAAACGTTACAAGGGTTTTATCAGTCTCTTTTAGTAATATTACTAATATATCTGGGCCATTCATCTTTTATCACTTTCCTACACTGGACTGAATCAAATGCTCTCTCTCTCTCTCTCTCTCTCTCTCTCTCTCTCTCTCTCTCTCTCTCTCTCTCTCTCTCTCTCTCTCTCTCTCTCTCCTGCACTTGCGGTAATAACAAATGAAGTATCTCTTCCTCGTACATTTTTTTACAGTACAAAACTCAAAACTCATTATAAAATTAACTATTATATCCTTGGGACAACACAATGCAATAACGTTCCAGTAAGGTTATGGAAGGAAAACATCGCATTATTAAAATCCAATGCACTTAATTAAGCTACAGAATTCAAGAAACCAAATTAAACTCACAGAGCTCTTAAAAATGTCACGTGAACAATTATAGGCCATTAAAAGAATTATAAACTTGGCTTTATGACTTTCCTGGAAATATAATAAGTATTTGGTAGAATAGTCCTTTCAGTTATCATCATTCGTATCTTTCAGTACTGTTTGAACAGATTACAAAAAACCTACTGATATAGATTGTTAATACTGGATATATATTTGCTTTAATCGGAAGTATCAATATTCATTACCAAGGATTCATTACGAAGGACCATACGGGATTTGACATGTCATTAGTACCATTTATACTTCGTAACGAATATAATGCATTACTAACATAATCATTATATATAATGAAATGTCACAGCGACACTGACACACGGTTGGTATCTCTTACCAATTTCATCCACATTACAGTGTATTTCACCTAATTATTATCATGTGTCAGTAAAATCGAATGTCATTAAAGCAGATGCAATAAATAAAATCATTAAAATTATTTCTTATATACATAAGCTCCAAAAATTCAGTACTTGTTACATTAGGCTGGCCTTTTGCCAGCACGGGCTCTTGCTCATCGAGCAGGCCGTATCAATACATGCAGATTTCACCCAATTTATGACACAGATAATCGAATCACACTAGATTAATTATCGTTTAATTTTCAATCGTGTAATTTGTCATACTTTATCATATTGACTAAAATAAAAATATGATTAAAGTGATAAAGTGAAATGGTTTTAAGAAAGAATAAGAAATAGTGTACAACCAATGCATGTTACTATAGACGCGGCCAACGAATCTAGATTTCATCATCGTGCCCTGGCAACCTGCCTAAGAAACATTGCCTCGCTGTTAACTGGTAGGTTGCCCGGACATGATTAATTGCCTCGCTGTTAACTGGTAGGTTGCCCGGACATGATTATGAAGTCTTCAGGCTTGCTGGCTGCGGGTATGGCTGACAGAATGGAATTCATTATTTGATTGAATTGTATTGATTTATTGAGATCAGCTCATCTCGATATATTTTTTATTTATTTTACGTACCTTATTCTAATGCACTAATGTATTTTCAACCATATATACCTTTTAATCTGAAATAAATAAAACACTCATAATCCCTCACTAAAAAACCACCCCATATGTAAATGAACATCAGCGACCACTTTTAATTAACAATCTGTTCTCTTTCTCAACTCCTTCAATCCTATAAATGTTCCGTTTTCATCGGACCACACAGGCAGAGTCTCCTAATCAATATTGGTAATATTTACTACAGCAGATTAACTTCCTAAAAAAAAAAATACATAGAATTTTAGCTATGAATTCCAATATTTGCTTCTTAGAGTGATCTCCTATTCCAAGGCTTCTGTAAATATCAGGTTGTCATTGTTATATAAATTACATGTTTATCATTAGAAAAAGAAAAACTGTTATCAACTGAATTTACTAATTTTGTTCTTATGGGTAGCATGACTCAAATTTACTACTTCATGTTACTATTAATTTAATGAGTACATATTTTATACATGATCATGAGCCTCTATAACTAAAGGTGATTTGTGTTAGTGAAGAGAGAGAGAGAGAGAGAGAGAGAGAGAGAGAGAGAGAGAGAGAGAGAGAGAGAGAGAGAGAGAGAGAGAGAGAAAGGCAAACATTAAACAATGATAAACCTTCCAAATAAAGCAGCATTTTGTAAACAGGTTTTTAAAACAATGATACACCTTCCACATGCAACAACATTTTATAAATAGGTTTCTTAAACAATGATAAACCCTCCAGATGCAGCAACATTGTGTAAATAGGTTTCTTAAAGTTATAACCTATTTCAAGTTTCTGGTCGTAGATATGCATTTACATGTGGGGTGTTTTTTTTTTGTGAGGTTATGAGTGTTTTATTTATCTCAGATTAAAAGGTATATATAGTTGAAAATACATTACTGCATTAGAATAAGGCACGTAAAAAAAATATCGAGATGACCTGATCTCAAAAAGTCACTACAATTCAATCAAATCATTAATTCCATTCTGTCAGCCATACCCGCAGCCAGCAAGTCTGAAGATTTCATAATCATGTCCGGGCGACCTACCAATTAACAGCGAGTCATGTTTCTTAAAGGCAGGTTGCCAGGGCACGATGATGAAATCTAGATTCGTTGGCCGCGTCTATAGTAATCTGCATTGGTTGTAACCTATTTCTGTCAGTCTGTGGAGCCTGGAATTTTCGAAATACTACTCGAGAAACAACCTCTTATAAGCAGGAAAAATATTAATGGTACAAAAAAAAATGTGAAAACGATAACTTCACTACAAAAAATTTAAATTTTTGCTTTTTCAAACACAATTTAACGTCGTAAATAGTCCACTATGACTTTTTGCAACAAAATTTAAGAGTATGGAAAGTGAGACGAATGGGCGTGGCTGCATATCTATTTTTGGGTTAATTTTTCTGAAACCTAACCTTGATACCTCAAACTACATTATGCGGCAATTTACCTTCAAAGTATCGCCTTTCATATGCATGAATTGACGGACGGGAATTGTTGACTGGCCATGCAATGTAGTGGCAAAAGGGAATTCAAGTTTCTGGTTGCAAAGGATATATATGTACGTATGTATGTGTGTATATATTTATGTATATACACACGCACACACACATATATATGTCTGTGTAAGTATATATATATATATATATATATATATATATATATATATATATATATATATATATTTATATATATATATATATATAAACGTCCTAATATAATTCACTCTACCTCGAAAGTAATATATATATATTGATAATAAGTATGGGATCGAACCATCATATCGGCCATGGTTAGTGCGTCACTGTATATATCCCATATATATATCAACTAAAAATTCCCCTTCGGTATATAAAATATATTACTTCCGATAGAGTGAATATTTGTAGCTATATACATATATATATATATATATATATATATATATATATATATATATATATATATATATATATATATATATATATATATATATATATATATATATATATATATATATATATATATATATGTGTGTATGTATGTGTATATTACATGACCGAGATATTCTAGAGGAAAAAAAAGTTTAGTATCCCTTAGGAATTTCTCAAAAATTAAAAAAAAGGAGACTTTCGTATTACATCAACTGAAATCAAAGCGAAAGAACAGAATTTCTGAGTCGACGAAGTGTTGAAATATTCTGGTCGCGTGACAGCATCTGTCGACGGAGTGTAAAGACTCATTGTAAATTGAGGTTAATGGATGCTATAATGACAAGTCAATCTTGAAGGTGTATGAAGCGCCAGATGATTTAGGGAATTCCCTGCTATATAACATTAAGAAAGACAATGTGTCAATTACTATTGTTTTTTTTCTGTAGCCTCGCCATTTTGACCCTAATGGCCTACGAACTGAGAGGTTATCATTATACGGAGGGGTCGAGATATACGAGCCCTTTAACAGTTTAAAGTCGTTCGAAAAATTGACCGGCCCTCTTTCTGATGGATTTAGACTCAAAATACAGCTCAGGACTTCTAGTTTCAGGATGATTTAGTTTCATCTGCCTCGATAATTATCTGGTATAAGCGCCCAAGGAAAGGCAGGTCCAAATGTATCTCACTTCTGAAAATTGCTGTCACGATTTCCTATTTTCTTATTCTCGTTTTTGTCTATGTCTGTCTGTCTTTAAGCGTTAATGCAGGTGTAGAAATGGCGTCGACTGAAATGTTCATATTTAAAATTCTCTCTCTCTCTCTCTCTCTCTCTCTCTCTCTCTCTCTCTCTCTCTCTCTCTCTCTTATCCTTTAAAACAAAGATTATCTCTCTCTCTCTCTTATCCTTTAAAACAAAGATTTATTTTCTCTAATTTTCAACATCACTACTGATTTCTTGTATTAAACAATTTGCCATCACAAAAACACCCAAATAAAGCTCTCCCCTTGAAGAAGTGGGCCTTCAGTTCATACCTTGTAAAGGAAACATAAATTAAGTGAACGGAAATTATGGAAAGTAATCTACTTCTTCCTGGAACGGTAGAAACGAACGGATATAACTACTCTACACACTGAGACTAAGCTTCCATGCGAGTTATCAATCACAATTGCTTACTTCCTCTTTGATAACCCAACCCTAACAGAAGTACGCAAAGATATCCCATCTGAGATCCAGAGCATGACTGATAAGAAGATACATATAATATGAGGAGTTATCTATTTCCCGATCTATCTATCTATCTATCTATCTATCTATCTATCTATCTATCTATCTATCTCTTAAAATAGCAGAAATTTAAGGAATAAAGCAGCAAGTAACTTTGATCTAACCCAATACAATCTATAAATTCTAAGGCAGAGAAGTATTTGCTAGTGTAATAACCAAAGAGGGTGAATCATCGTATAACTCCTTGGACAGCCAATACCTTCTTAATAAGTTCTTAATCGAATATAAGCCGCATATGCAAGAAAGGTTTCGAAATCCTCGTCTAGATGTACACGTCGAAGCCGAATTTCTGGCGACTCATGTTAAGCCACAACCAACCACGGTTGAAAATAATCATGACAAAACGAAGCCCATCTGGAACGGAGCGCAATGGCTTTTAAACGTTTGACTGACTAATGCTTTTCTTCGACGCGGAATTTCGCAGTGTTCATTCAGATTGAGGGCAGCATTACTCATCGATAAGCCCGGGCACAAGCTTTCCCGTTCCGCTGATGGATGGCGCTGGATCGCCGCTTGAAGCTTGGAATGGGCATTATATTTCTTGTCGCTCACTCTGATAATGGCGTCGCATTATGGCCCTGGTTAACGATTTATGGGTTGAAATACTGCCTCGTACCTGCACGGAAGTTTTGTAATCACGGGCCAGCGAGATGGGTGCGTACTCAAATTGAACTGCGAAATTAGGGAAAAACCATGATGTATACACTTGGCTAGATTATACGGAGCGTCCTGTATAGCGCGCGAGCACACATACATACACACGTGTGTGTATATTATATACAAATATATATATGTATATACACACACACACACACACACACACACACACACACACACACACACACATATATATATATATATATATATATATATATATATATATATATATATATATATATATATATATATATGCTCCCTTGGATGAATTAAAAATCCTGCATGAACAACTACACAGTTGTTTAGTACCCCAAGATGCTACTGATGACGAATCTTAGTCCCTGTAAAAGAATGAATTATGTCTACAAGTTTTCCACACAAAGGTGTCATCCTAAAGGCTAATACAAAATATATGAAGCTTTGCTAGAGACGTGTCATTCATCTAAAAGAATCAGAAATAAACAAATGATTATCATTCTTACATTACTTTTGCTAATTTTTAGTTTTCTGTAAAAGTAAACTAACGTGACGGCTTTGACTGTCCGTCCGCACTTTTTCTGTCCGCCCTCAGATCTTAAAAACTACTGAGGCTAGAGGGCTGCAAATTAGAATGTTGATCACCCAACCTCCAATCATTAAACATACCAAATTGCAGCCCTCTTGCCTCTGCAGTTTTTAGTTTATTTAAGGTTAAAGTTAGCCATGATCGTATGTCTGGCACCGCTACAGGTACCAACAAAACAGGCCAACACCTGACCGCGGCTGAAAGCTTCATGCGCCGCGGCTCATACAGCATTATACGCTGTATAGAAAACTCAATTACGCCGGAGAAACTTCGGCGCATCTTTTAGCTTGGTTTTTTTTCGATTTTACTTCAGCATTAGTTGGGCCTTTTGCGCTGTCTCTTGCCATAATAATTTTTGAAATCAATAAACGAAAAAATAGAATAAAAAATAATGAAAAAATAATAAACACAAAAAAATACCAATTTCATAATTGACATCTGAATTGGTTTGTAAGGATGAACAACTAACACCAAAACGTACAGATTTAATAACTGGCATATTAACTGCTTTTGAGAGTGATATCTCCCGTTTAATTTAAATTCACAGATGGCAAATGTGCCCGTGACAAATGTTCATCTTTACATGACACAACTGTTTAGGAATGGAATGGGATATAAAACTTAGGACAGAGGCCAAACGCTGGGACACTGAAGAGGTCATGCAGCGCACGAAAGGAAAACAGAGTAATAAGGTTTGAAAGGTGTAACAGGAGGAAAATTTCACAGTTACACTATGAAACAATCGTTAGGAGAGCATGGAAAGAATGATGGAAGAGAAAGAATATAAACGGAGGTACAATAGAAGGGAGGAGAGGGGTTGCAGCTTGGGGCCGACGCGACGCTGAAGTGAGCCTTAAGTATTACCCACAATGAACCGCTTGAGGTGCACTGGAAACGATTTAGTGATGAATCAAAATTCACTTGAACGAGAAGTGATCAAACACCAAATAATTACAAAGGGAGATGAAATCCGTGATGAGTGGAAATGAACGTGGATATGACACAACAGCAATCACATAAAAAAAAAAAGACTTTCAATGTGAGGAAAAATAGGAATTCAGGGAAAAATTAAAGTAAAATTACATCAAAAAAGTAATTTCTTTCTTTGCTTCCGGGAAAAATAAAACTAGAAAAATGTGGGTATCTTTTCAAATCCCGAAAAATAACAAAGCTAGAGAGAATTTTTCCTTTTTTTTTTTTAATGTAAACATGTACCAAATCAAAGCATCATGAAAAGGCATTTGAAATTTTTCTTCAGAGTTAATTTTATTTTGAGAGAGCAAATTTCTGATATAAAACAGGAAAACGATCTCTCTCTCTCTCTCTCTCTCTCTCTCTCTCTCTCTCTCTCTCTCTCTCTCTCTCTCTCTCTGCTCTGCTAAATTTTGCAATATTTATCTTGAGAGAGCACATTCCTGATATAAAACCGTAAAACATCTCTCTCTCTCTCTCTCTCTCTCTCTCTCTCTCTCTCTCTCTCTTTGCCCTGCTAAATTTTGCAATGTTTATTTTGAGAGAGCACATTCCTGATATAAAACAGCAAAACGATCTCTCTCTCTCTCTCTCTCTCTCTCTCTCTCTCTCTCTCTCTCTCTCTCTCTCTCTCTCTCTCTCTCTCTCTTTTGCCC
>NC_089767.1:27482008-27512008 GCF_040412425.1 Macrobrachium rosenbergii
GGTCCATCAAGTATTGGGATAAATATCCTGGTTCATCAAGTATTTAAAGTTAAACTTTCTTAGATAAATACGAATAACACTCAGCTGTTCTTCAATAAATACTTACTCAATACCTTGGGTTCGATACAGCAGGTTGGAAGCCATATTGTCACATCAGGTAACAATACCAGTTTTCTATGTATCCCTAAAGGAAGGATTTTAGCCTAGATTTTGATATATTTAGAGAGAACTGGAGTATTGTATGTTTATCTGTTAAAGGGAATTTTACAGCGAACTTGATCACAATTAAATACAAATAAATAAAAAAATAAAAATAATAATTTCAATAAAAATAAACGAAATAAAAAATACTAAAAAGGACAAATAAAACTAAAAAATAAAATATTTACAAAACAATCCAAGAGAGAAACATTAAAAATGAAAATCAGCTTATCAAGTATTTAAAAAGACGATATGCTTCTTGTTATTAAAAAAAAATTAATTTTTCTAACCTTCTGGTTTAGGGATAAAGCATTACTCTCTACGGCATCAGGAGTGAATGAAATCTCTATAGTTCGTATCAAGTTTAGTGAAGAGATGTACCCAATTATTTGCTGATTATCCTTTGAAGAAAAAAAAATAGAAAATTAGCACGTTTAAGTGTAAAATGTGACCTAAGTTTTCATTGGTTCACGCAAGTAAAACACCTTCATAACCACACAATATTCTTAAAAGACTCCATGTCAAACCATTCGCTGAAAATAACTGTTTTTAATTCAATGCATTTTTAATAAGTGCATTACTGCCAACGTGTATTCGCTGAAAAGAATGTTGTGGTTGAACCAGCATCTTAATGAAGAAAAATTGCTGAGTGGGAACCCTTTCCGTATTCCTTGCAATATCAAGAAAAATAACAAGTAAAAAATGAGCCGAAGTTTCTTCGGCGCAATCGATTTTTCCGTACAGCCGCTACAGCGTATAATCAAGGCCAACGAAAATAGATTATCTTTCGGTGGTCTAGGTATAATGCTGCATGAGGTGCGACCCATGAAACTTTAAGCACGGCCCGGTGGTAGCCTATCTTATATCGCTGCCAGAAGCACGAGTATGGCTAACTTTAACCTTAAACAAAATAAAAACTACTGAGGCTAGAGGGCTGTAATTTGGTATATTTGATGATTGGATGGTGGATGATCAACGTACCGATTTGCAGCCCTCTCTGGTAGTTTTTAAGATCTGAGGGCGGACAGAAAAAGTGCGGACAGAAAAAAGTGCGGACGGACAGACAAAGCCAGCACAATAGTTTTCTTTTACAGAAAACTAATAAGTCGTACCATATAACTTGGTCTTTATCTTTATTATGGAGAGAGAGAGAGAGAGAGAGAGAGAGAGAGAGAGAGAGAGAGAGAGAGAGAGAGAGAGAGAGAGAGAGCAATACGTAGGTTAAATATTTTCATGTTTGGCATTTTTCTAAATAAAACCTCCATTACGAAGTCCATAGCATGTGCAAATAAAGAATATCGAATGATTTCTCAAAGTTAATCAATCTCTTGAAAATACGTAAATAGCGTTATATTCTAATTCATTCCTATAAAACTCTAAAAAGAAGTTTCACTGCATAAACCAAATTGCGTTGCTTACAAATTATGCTGGCCAGAGAAAATGATTTGCCCATTTGTAAGGGATTGGCACGACCATTTGCTCCTTGCTTACAGAGGATCAGTATAACTAACGATGCCATATTTGTTACAGAGATGAGCACTAACTGTGTATTACGTTGGGCGAGAGAAAATTTCCACTGGGTAAGCAACCTTTTCCACTGAATATGCAACATGTTGAATAAGCAACATTTTACAGCGAATGTGTATGTGCTTTTTCCAGAAGGATATCCATGTTATAAATAATCATTTGTTAGTAAGATATTGGAATGAAAAATCACACATTATTTCTAAATTCTCAGCATTAAAATGATACGTTTGATAAGGAAACAACAACAAAAGATTACCATATTATAAACACCTATTTGTATAAGACTTAGAATCACAAATCATCCCCTTATTCCTGAATGAACAACACAACTGATAATAACACAACTGACAAGGGCACAACCAAAGGACTGTTATAACCATTCATCCCCCATGCGAATGGGACATCGCTTCTCGTCGACGTAAGTAAGGAATGTTTGCTCTCTTGTGCTTGCAGTGTTTGCAAACTTACTCGAACGGCCTTTCTCCACTTTGGAGTCGCAATGGAAGACATTCCTTAGTGGGGCCGTTATCTGTTTCCTCGACTGTCTGTCCCGCGGGGAATGGCGGAGAAAGAGGAATGGAAGGCATAAAGGAATTCGGACGAAGACAACGAAATTTAGAGAGAGAGAGAGAAGGAAACGTTTCTGGAATAATAATAATAATAATAATAATAATAATAATAATAATAATAATAATAATAATAATAATAATAATAATAAAATATCTCGGTCACTTAATGAGAATTTGGTTCTTCATTTTAATAAATAGTCTAAAAAAAGGGTGGGGTTGGGGGATGGGAGAAATTCAGAATGCAAATTACCATTCTTGTTTGGGATAAGGAAATGTTAATTCCTAACTTCCTGACTACGGAAAAGGTAAAATAACCATTTATTAAAAACGTGACCAATTTGCCATTTTCATTTACTAAGGCATCGCTGCAGTAAGCTGAGACACGCGCACACATCTTGAGAGAGAGAGAGAGAGAGAGAGAGAGAGAGAGAGAGAGAGAGAGAGAGAGAGAGAGAGAGAGAGAAAGAGTTTTTCAGTGAAATGAGGAGGCAGGAGAAGGGAAGAGGACGGTAATTCCCCTCCACTGAGCAGAGAGAGAGAGAGAGAGAGAGAGAGAGAGAGAGAGAGAGAGAGAGAGAGAGAGAGAGAGAGAGAGAGAGAGAGAGAGAGAGAGAGAGAGACTGTTACCTTTTTAGCGAAAATGAAGAGGTAGGAGAAGGAATGAGGGGAGAGAGAGGTAGGAGAAGGAATGAGGGGAGAGAGAGAGAGAGAGAGAGAGAGAGAGAGAGAGAGAGAGAGAGAGAGAGAGAGAGAGAGAGCGTTACCTTTTTTAGTGAAAATGAAGAGGTAGGAGAAGGAATGAGGTGAAAGAGAGAGAGAGAGAGAGAGAGAGAGAGAGAGAGAGAGAGAGAGAGAGAGAGAGAAACTTTTTCCCTCTGAGGCGAAATGGGCGTCGAGAGGAAAGTTAGGACTGTTAATAGAACCATCTGCAACAAACCCTAGTGCCATCGAGTGCCACCAAATAACATTACGCATGCGCAGTTCTTGTCAATTACGCTCTTCAGACGGAAAGAATAAGCCTCGAGAATTTCTTAGCCTGGGAATCTGGTAGAATTTCAAGTGATACGAATAGTCTTATTAGACTAAAGAATAATGTACAGCCTATAAAATAATACTGAAAATAAAAGCAATATTAACATGGGTATTAAGGTAAAAAAAAATCATGTAAAATAAAAGTAAAAAAAAAAATTGAAACATCAGATTAATGTAGCAAGTACCTTACAACAATCACAAATATTTTTTGGAAAATGAGAGTAAACATCAGTTTCATTGTATTCATCTGTCTATCAACGTATTTGTTCCAAATGTAATTTTGAGTACGACGGCTCAAACTGCTAAATTCTACCTTAGGAGTAGAAGCGCATATCTATAGGATTTACTACAAATATTTCAAAAGTCTAACAAAGGCAAATTCTCTTACTGATCGAAGGATAGTAATGCAAATTTGTACTGGAACTTGCATTGCAAGTCACACTCAAAATCAAGAAAGTTATTCTTTCTTAGAATATGATTGGAAACTTTTTATTCTCTCCTAAATTTGTACTTTTTGTGTTTTGTTTTTGTTATTATAATTATTATTATTATTATTATTATTATTATTATTATTATTATTATTATTATTATTATTATTATTATTATTATCTTTTCTATCACTAAGAAAATAAGTTGTTGTTATTTATAATTTTCCATTTACATTTATCTATTTTTGTTCTTATTACCATAACTGCAAACTAAATATAAAAACATTCATTATGATCATCTATCATTACTTTGCGACTTTGCCATTCATGGGAATTCAATTTTTTTAAAAGTTTCTAAAGACCAAATATAATAAAACCATGTTGTGAGAACGAAAGTTCCAGTGATATCTATGCCACTGCAGTAATATCCCTTCCCATAACAAGAGCGTACAAAAGGCAAAATTGTGTTACCCTGATGTATTTAATAATAATAATAATAATAATAATAATAATAATAATAATAATAATAATAATAATGTCAAAAAAGTGATGGACTCCTAAGGCGGCAGGATGCAACCCGGAACCCCACACGATAAAAACCACCCAGTTGAATAGGATGACTGTGATAGACAAAAAAAGTGAATAAAAAATAATAATAATAATAATAATAATAATAATAATAATAATAATAATAATAATAATAATAATAAATAATAATAATAATAATAAAAATAAATAATAATAATAATAATAATAATAATAATATTATTATTATTATTATTATTATTATTATTATTATTATTATTATTATTATTATTATGAAAACGTAGAAAAAGTAACTAGTTGAACTGGTAAATCTGTCGAAAAATTCTGTCATGCTTGACGAAGACGAGAATGATAAAACAGCCAAGATTAAAGTGAAATCAGAACAGTATCAGAGATTCTTTTACGTCCCCGAGTTCTTATCCTTCTCAGGACTCCGACTTTTAAATAACGTCGACAAAAATCATTCTCAAGGATTCGACTTTAAATAATCTCGACAATCAAAGACAGATCATCCGAATCTGAATCACGGAAGGACCATGACGGAGGGATAAAATATTCAGGTCACAATGTGTGTCACTCAGGTGACGCCTCGCGGGAGCAAAAGAGCAGGAGAATATGGATTCAATTCTTTAAAATAACATTCTTCGTTCTGAGCTCAGGAGATTTCCATCTGTTCAATAGTTTGATTAGTCAATATACTTTCAAGCTAATATAGTGTTACTGGGGGATTTGACGAAACATTTTTTTTAATACTATATCTCCGTGCTAAGCTCAGACTTCCATCTGTTCAGCAGTTTGATTATTCAATATATATTAGCTAAGTTTAGATTTCCATCTGTTCAATAGTTAGATTATTCAATATATATTAGCTAAGTTTAGATTTCCATCTGTTCAATAGTTTGATTATTCAATATATATTAGCTGAGTTTAGATTTCCATCTGTTCAATACTTTGATTATTCAGTATATATTAACCTGAATATAATGTTACTGCAGAATCTGGCGATACCTTGGTGAAACTTTATTAAAGACAATAACTGGAAAATAAATCGAGTTTTCGTTTAATGTTCTCCAGTTGTTGTTAATATTACTATCATCATTACAGAGTAGTCAGAGAATGGGCATTGGATACAGGTGAAGAGCTGTGTGGAAAAAGGAAAAAAAGAATCAAGTATACCTCAGTTTAACCAGACCACTGAGCTGATTAACAGCTCTCCTTGGGCTGGCCCGAATGATTAGATTTATTTTACGTGGCTAAGAACCAACTGGTTGCCTAGCAACGGGACCTGAAAGGGTCATGAATGAAGTGAGGTGAAGGTTATATTTATAAATGAAACACTGTGGATTGGTAGCAGAGAAGAGAACAAAAGACTAAAGCAACGGCTCTGAACTGTTTCTGAGGCGACTGAGTGAAAAGAAAACGTGAGCAAGCAAAAATATTAGGAGGTTGAATGTTAACTAAGAGGAGGAGCGATGCATCTTAATATAAGACTGAGTGAAATTGAAGGAGTTCATTCACAGTTATTTGGGAGTGAACGTAATGGATTCTGGTCAAGGGAGAGCATAGATGCTTAGCAAGACAGATTCAGCATGGTAGATAAAGAGATAGATAGATAGCTAGATTTATAGATTTTAGGCATACATGCCAAGCACTGGGGCAACTAAGGCCATTCAGCGCTGAAACGGAAATCGACAGTAAAAGTTTGAAAGGAGGAAAATCTCAAAGTTGCACTATGAATCAACTGTTAGGAGAGGGTGGACAGTAAGTTGGAAGAAAGAGAATATGAACGGAGGTACAGTAAAAGAAATGAAAGCAGTTGCAGCTAGGGGCCGAAGGGACGCTGCAAAGACCCTTAGGCAATGCCTACATTGTACCTCATGAGGTGCACTGACGGCACTACCCCCCTACGGGGGTGGTCCTGATCCAT
The DNA here is from genome assembly GCF_040412425.1 of Macrobrachium rosenbergii. Classification (NCBI taxonomy): domain Eukaryota; kingdom Metazoa; phylum Arthropoda; class Malacostraca; order Decapoda; family Palaemonidae; genus Macrobrachium; species Macrobrachium rosenbergii. Next base: position 27,488,239 of record NC_089767.1, read on the forward strand.
CTCTTTATATATAAAAATTTGTCTTTCAACATTCCTGTTTCCTTCAGCAAATTTGGAACAAAATTTTACTTTAGAGAGAGAGAGAGAGAGAGAGAGAGAGAGAGAGAGAGAGAGAGAGAGAGAGAGAGAGAGAGAGAGAGAGAGAGAGAGAGAGAGAGAGCATAAACTACCTGCAAGGACCAGCCCTCAAAGAGAATATATTTCCCAGTCATTAATCCGACTATTAATGGGACGTCAGGGCAGACGTCGCGGACTCCAGCGTTAATAAAGTTTTATTCCGAATTAAACCTGACAGTTTCCGGTGTCGGAAACACAGATCAAACTCATTCGTTCAATTTGTCGAGTGCCGCGTCACTAATACAGTTCTTAATAAGCGTGACGAAAACTTGAGATCCTGCTTTAAGAAAGCGATGGTTTGACGATTTTTATTTTCTTAGTTCGACGATCACGACGACTGAGAAGTTTATGAATGTATTTATTTCAAGAAGTGAAATATTTCGATTTTATTATAAAGCTCTGAAATATATCGATTATTATAAAGCATTGAAATACATCGATTATTATAAAGCATTGTTTCAGTGTATGATGTAAACATCTTAATATCCAATTGGAGATGTTTTCAAACTGATCAAGATTGTTTTTTTTTATTCATACTAAGTGGAAATTCTGTAGAAATTCACTGTATTAATAAAATAAATACATAAATAAATTAAACGTCTGGCAAGGTAACTATATGACTTTCAACTATATCAAGATACTTCTTTGTTTATTAAGAAAATATATATAAAGAAAGGGCTGTCAAAGAAAACTACTGACCCCCTTCTTATTGTACTGGATTTTCAATAACTATTCTATCTAATGCAAAGGCGACAAACTGGCAACCTAATGTACTTGAACAGCCATGAACATTCTAATAAAATGGATGAAGAGGAAGGATAAAAATGCATGACTTAGCCTCAGTGGAATCCACAGACTCTCCTTTTGAACGAAATCGAGAATCATTATCAATACTATGCGGTGACATTCTGCAAGTTTTTTCGTTATTTCCTATGAAAACATTTCTCATTTACAACTGCCATATAATTTAAATTTATCAATAAAAATAATAGGTTCGTAGCTTGAAAGCTCTCACTTGAGTTGCTCAAGGTAAAGGTCTGGCGTCCATAAATACGCTAACGAGAGACAATAATTTTGGGACTTCCGATGACTTATAAGTCTCGCTCTTGGAACACGACCTTGCGTGGAGCTGAAGGACCAAAATACAAACATCTTTAGAAGTGAAGTTGTTTGTAACGTCTAACTGACAAAAGTATCACAATTACTCTAAATAATAATAATAATAATAATAATAATAATAATAATAATAATAATAATAATAATAATAATAATAATAATAATAATAATACCCTTTTTGTGAGTGCAAAACTTGATATATTGCCAAAAATACACAGATTCTTAATCAATATATCAAGATTTACACTCACGAAAAACAGATATATTTTATCCTAATCTTTAAAGAATGTAACTGTCTTTCATTGTCTTCAATAATAATAATAATAATAATAATAATAATAATAATAATAATAATAATAATAATAATAATAATAATAATAATAATAATAATACCCTTTTTATGAGGGCAAAACTTGATATGTTGCTAAAGATACACAGAAAATTCATTGTATCTTAATCAATATATCAAGATTTATACTCACGAAAAACACACATATTTTATCCTATCTTTAAAGAATGTAAGTGTCCTTCATTGTCTTCAATAATAATAATAATAATAATAATAATAATAATAATAATAATAATAATAATAATAATAACTGGACAATCTGTAGGTCCATAAAATTTGGGTGAAAACACAAGAGATCACAAACAAAAATCATTGTAGTGCAAAAGATTATTCAAAAGCTATAAATAAGCTTCAGTCCACAGCAAAGAAGCAAAGTCCACCCTCTAGCGTAGGAAAGAAACCCCATTTAAAACCTCGAAAAGACTCTATTCCATTTTTCCTTCGACGAGAGCTCTGTTGCAAACGCATTCCGCAATTTCGCGTCGGGATCATTATCACGTACATCAAAACACGGATTATTCGGAATGAAGGCAGGCAATAAATGACAGTGTTCGATTCATAAATACGACATTCCGGAACCGAGCGAGCCAATTTGGGTCTCTCAAACGGACACCATAGGGACGGGAATTGCGTGAACGCTTGGAGGTCAGACCCAGTTCATAATTTCTGCAAACCTTTCAGAGTTGGCTTTGTGCCTCAATAATAAAACTCTGCGGAAGTAACTACCATTCTTTGATGGGTTATTTTCGCCCCTGCCACGATGCAGGGGGGTTGGAGGGGAGGGGGGGGGTTTGTTCCCATCTCGGTGGTGGAGCCTGGGTATTTATTACGCCATCCAAAATAGAAAATAACAAATTTGTGATTACGCGGCTTCTGATGAAGATAAAAATTTAAAATTATTCCTTACATTGCCTATGCATCAGTTATTGGAAAGTAGTATATTGCCTATGCATCAATTATTGGAAAGTACTATATTGCCTATGCATCAAATATTGGAAAGTACTATATTGCCTATGCATCAGTTATTGGAAAGTATATTGCTTATGCATCAATTATTGGAAAGTATTATATTGCCTATGCATCAATTATTGGAAAGTACCATGGAAAGTACTATATTGCCTGTGCATCAATTTTGGAAAGTACTATGGAAAATACTATATTGCCTATGCATCAATTACTGGAAAGCACTATATTGCCTATGCATCAATAACTGGAAAGTACTATTTTGCCTATGCATCAATTATTGGAAAGTACTATATTGCCTATGCATCAATTATTGGAAAGTACTATATTGCCTATGCATAAATTATTGGAAAGTACTATACTGCCTATGCCTCAATTATTGGACAGTACTAAATTGCCTATGCACCAATTATTGGAAAGTACTATATTGCCTATGCACCAATTATTGGAAAGTACTATATTGCCTATGCCTCAATTATTGGAAAGTACTATACTGCCTATGGACCAATTATTGGAAAGTACTATATTGCCTATGCATCAATTATTGCAAAGTACTATATTGCCTATGCATCAATTATTGGTAATTATACACATACAGGGTGCTCATTTGAGAGTATGGTCAATGTTATATATACTGTAGACAGATACAAATTCAATTAAATTCAAAACATTAATCATATGAATAAAACTAGTATACGAACACAAAAAAATTATATTATTATAAGCACTTATGACATGATAAATTCATATCACAAAATTTCTGATAGGCGTACAAAATTGAAGATAAATTAGGTGAAATTTTCTTCACAATCAGTAAGTCCTTTTATTAATATTTTCCGTTCCTCTCCTGAGATCATTAGTCTGTATAATTTCCATTTAATTTCATTGTCGCTTATACACAGACAGTCAGTAATATTTACAAGTAGAACATCTGTCAAATTACGTAGACAAAATATGTTTCTTCAAGAACACAATTTTTGCAGAGGTGGAATCCTGACTTTAAAAAGACTTTCCGAGTTGTCTACCCATCGAGGTTCATTCACGAATCAGCATTTAAAATACAACTGTGATCGCTGTTCTGTCTTGCTCGAGAGCCACCCACTGATAGAAGTTGAAAAACTATACATGTGTATGAGAATGAGTGTCATCTTACCAAGATCAGTGAAAACAGGGAAAAACATTAAAAACAGAATGGCCTTAGTTAATACCAAGTCGTGTATAAAGGAACTGAATATAGAATTTAGGCCAAAGGCCAAGCGTGGGACCTACGAGGTCATTCAGCGCTGAAAGGGAAATTGACAGTACGGAGGTTTGAAAGGTGTAACAGGAGGAAAACCTCGCAGTTAAACTGTGAAACAATTGTTAGAGGGGGGTGGAAAGTCAGGCGGAAGAAAAAGAATACGAACGGAGGTACAGTTAAAGGAATGAAAGAGGTTGCAGATAGGGGCCGAAGGCATGCTGCAAGGAACCTTAAGTAATGCCCACAGTGCTCCATGTGAGGTGCACTGACGACACTACCTCCCTACGAGGAAAGTTGTGTATAAAAAAAAAAAGTATAAGTCGTGTAGGCTTCATAATGAAGCAATTTTTCTTTAAACAACAGAAATGATTCGTCTGCACATTCAAAGCAATAAATACTAAATCATTCTGATTCTCGCCGAAAATTGCCGAGTGACCTTCCTTTAATCTCCCGATGAAAAATGGAAGTATATTGATCCCATAAAGGTAAAACAACCGTTGTCAGGAGTTGATGGAAAAGTTATTGCCCAACACCTGCTGCGGTAGTAATTCCTGTCGGTGACGTCAGAGGGCAAAGCTCTCGACAAAAAATGGACGCTATTATTAACACAGACGTTTTGATGATCGTAACTCTCTAGCCTTTAATTAACTGCGGGTTCGTGCACATTTCCATAATTAACGGAGTGGAAACAATTCTATTTAAGTAGTGCTGTAAAATGTCACTAAGGCGTAACGGAAATTTTGTTGATCCAAGATCTAAGAATAGTTGGTGATCGATTATTTTAAGCATCGCTTTGCTCAAGGACTTGACATTTCAACAATATGGATGTTATTGAATTTAACTGGTTTTAAGAACAAAGCTAATATGTTTTACAGATTGAGTCCGTTTATCCTTCAGGGACATTCTATTGTATGGAGTTTCGTCACGAATGCATAAAATGACTACAGTGATGATTTGCTGTAACTATTAAACTGGGCACTCAAACATACTTTTAACATTATAGACAATACCTTACGAACTAAGGAAAGTTCTATAATAAGAATGAGGGTCAGGACATACATCAAATAGTTGACTATTCAGTCAGATATCAGATTATAACACAGAAAAATAGTTTGCTATTCGATTGTATATTCATCAGTCGAAAATGAGTTCCTAAAAACAACATTTGCGTTTATACATGGAAATGGAAACAATGTTAAGACTACTGATCATATCCAGACATTTGAAAAATATGAATTTTAAAGTTTGGTTTAAAAAATATGAATTTTAAAGGTTGGTTTTTAGCTGTTTTTGAAATTTTCGATCTGGTGTTTTTCCAAAACAAAAGTGAGGCAGATTAAGGAATTATTATGTGACGCGATACCGATAACTTTCGGTAGTATTCTGTGGAACAACCCTTTATTTGATTAAAAAAAAATTCGTGGAATTCTTTGTAGTTTTCTGTGAAAGAAAACTACTGAGATGACTCTGTCTGTCCGTCCTCACTTTTTCTGTCCACCTTCAGATCTTAAAAATTACTGAGGCTTGAGGGCAGCAAATTGGTATGTTGATCATCCACCCTCCAATCGTCAAACATAACAAATTGCAGCCCTCTAGCTTCAGTAGTTTTTATTCTATTTAAGATTAAAGTTATCCATGATCATGCGTCTGGCAACATTACAGGACAGGCCACCACCGGGTCGTGGCTGAAAGTTTCATGGGCCGCAGCTCATACAGCATTATACGAGACCAGCGAAAGATAGATCTATTTTCGGTGGCCATGATTAAACGCTATGCAGAAAATTCGATTGCGCCGAAGAAACTTAGGCGCATTTTTCACTTCTCTTTATATAATGCAATACTTTTAAACATCGTTGTTATCAGTAATCACACCTTACCGCCATCATAATCGGGGATTACATACACTTCTTATAAAAACTGCCTGCCACCAACATAAAAAGCACACGTTAATACTTGACGTCAGGGATTAATATCTTATATTTTAGAGAGTAAATAAATTCGTTAAGAGTGTCGTGTTCTATATTTACCAGATAGCAAATAAATCATTATCACTTTCAGGGACCGCCAGTCTTCGTTATTCTCAAATATCTTTCAAACTAACTATTTGATCAAAATGGTACTTTGACGCAGTGTACAAGACACTTCTCGCTAATTTTTTTGCATTATCAAATGGTTTTAGTTAAGGCGTTTACTCTTGACTTCTAAAGGCAAAGTCGCACGAGTCAGCAGGACTAGTCTACGCAATCGAACGTCCGCTATCCCCAATAGACAGGAAAGGGCGGGGGGCGGAGATGGGGAGGCCAGGAAAGTGGGTTGAGGGAGGGACGGGATGGGGATAAAGGACGTTCGAAGGCATAGTTTGGCGATGCTTGGCAACACCATGTAAGTCCAGAGTAAACGCCTTAACTAAAACCATTTGACATGCACTGTATTACCAAAAATTGGCGGGAGGTATCTTGAACACTGTGTCAAAGTACTATTTCGATCAAATAATTAGATTAAAGATATTTGAGAAAAACGATGACTCGCGGCCCCTGAAATGGATAGCAGTGAAGGATCTCCAGGGTTACAAGGGGACTTTGTATCTTCCCATTATGAAAAAGCTACATAAACTATATAACAAGATATAAGACCGGTTGAAAATAACGTATTCAATCATATATCCATTTTCCCATTACGAATTCTATTTGTAACATCAAAGCCTTGACAAATTTCATTTTCTAAAAAGGTGAAAAGTTGACCATAGCCAAAGTCTAGTCCTTTATCCCATAAAATAATGAAGAAACAACTGTTTTTAAAATAAAAATATATTAGTAAAAGGGTGTTCATGGTAAACCCATTTTCCGATCTATAACATTAATTTGTATCATCAGTACACTCATGTTTCACTTTCTAAAGAGAGGAAACGTAAGACGGGCCATAACAGCCATGTCTAGTCCCTTCTCGCAATAAAAACCAGTGAAAAAAAATTGTGTTGATAGAAATAAAAATATTGAAGTAAAAGGGGTTATACTGTATGGCGCGAGACTGGCACTCGTAACCCACTCTACTGTAAGAGAAAAAATAAAGGAGGAAGTACAGTAGATACTAATATTACCTCTTTATACATCCGTTATCTGATCACCGTATTTGGTAACCCCACCTCTCTCTCTCTCTCTCTCTCTCTCTGCTTGATTAAACTCTGGAATCAACGGAACTAATTATTTATAGCTCTGGCAATGATGCAGATATTTCTCAAAATACGTACCTATATATATTTTCTATGCGCCTTCCATCGATTTTTTTTTTATTATTTGCAAATAAGCTCCGCCAACATCGCTATTAGTATTTAGAATGATTAGCCTTTTCCCATTCCTTTTGCATTTCTTTTCTCGACTTTATAACACTCCATGAAACCACTGGCGGATCCAGGGCGGGGGGCAATTGGGCACGTGCCCCACCCATGAAAAATAATGACAAAGTAATAATACTGAAGTTTAGGCAATAATAACATAAATAAGAAATATAAAAATGGGAAAATAAATAAAATTTTGAGGAAAAAATAATAACACTAATCTTAATGATAATGATAATGGGTCCGGTATTTCCTGATAGAACAGGCGATTGCCGTCCATTTCATATATATATATATATATATATATATATATATATATATATATATATATATATATATATATATATATATATATATATATATATATATATATATGTGTGCGTGAATTATATGAAAATTGGGTCCCCCCCCCCCCCATGAAATTTTTCAGGATCCCTCTAGTGCATGAAACACTTAGCATATCAGGGCTGAAAACCATACCCAGATGACACAGCCAAGCATCGATATAATTCGAATGGACCTTTTTCCATCTACTACTAGTTTACTGCATCTTTACGACTCTTTCATTTTTGCTGTTTTTCTTGCTCGCCCGAGTGTTGCGCTATGCAACATTACCGCATCAAAACGAAATTTCAGCTGGCTGGGAAAACGAGATCAGAAGAACATTACGGTTTTAGGAAAGCTATATCGGTGCCTGAAGGCCACCAAATGGCGTAATGGATTCACCGTGCTGGATATTGTAGTAGTAGTAGTAGTAGTAGTAGTAGTAGTAGTAGTAGTAGTAGTAGTAGTAGTAATACTTATAGTCGTAGTATTTGTAGCAATAATAGTAGTAGTAGTAGTAGTAGTAGTAGTAGTAGTAGTAGTGGTAGTAGTAGTAGTAATAAAAACATTTTGTAAATTCCTTTAATGTTTACATCTCCTCTCCCAATTCCCTCTCTTTTTTTCAGACCGACGAGACAAAATAAATTCCCGCAGCATTTCTTTCATTCAAATAACATTCCAAGCAGAAAGGACGGATAACGACTAACAATTACCACAATTATTCTAAATCCGTTCCAGAAAAATGACATCGGATTACACGAAAACCTTCAAACATGAAAAAGCAATCATGAAGCCATTTCCAGGGGTCATTTTCCGTAATCCGGATAGAATTTCCTTGATAGGTTGTCTTCCTTCATTTCTGTTCGAGGAAATGAATCAGAAATTTCGCAATACGAAAATAGAAAAGGTGTCCTTGGGCATAAAAGATGACAAAAAAGGGGGTGACAAGAGGGAAAAATATATACAGAATACAAAAGAATACAGAATTTAGGCCAAAGGCCCAGCGCTTGGACCTTTGAGGTCATTCAGCGCTGGAAGAGAATTTGACAGTAAAAAGGTTTGAAACGTGTAACGGGAGGAAAACCTCACAGCTGCACTATTAAAAAATTGTTAAGAGAGGGTGGAAAGCAAGATGGAGGAATGAGAATAAGAACGAAAGTACAGTAAAAGGGGTTGCACCTAGGGGGTGAATGGACACTGCAAAGAACCTTAAGTAATGCTAACAGTGCACCGTATGAAGTGCACTGATAACATTACCTGAACGGGGGAATATACTGTGTATATATATATATATATATATATATATATATATATATATATATATATATATATATATATATATATATATATATATATATATATATATATATATATATATATATATATAGATATATATATACACATATATATATATATATATTTATATATATTATATACACACAATATATATATATATATATATATATATATATATATATATATATATATATAATATAATAATATATATATATATATATATATATATATATATATATATATATATAAAATTACTGAATAGCTCGATGCCTGCAAACAGTGCCAAATGGGTAATGAGGCCTCAAATGAGCAATATTGTTGAAGGAAGCCTCAAGTAAATGGGTAGCATAAATGATTTCGAACTAAAATAAATAAGTAAATAAAAAGGAAACTACAAAAGCACTGCAAAGCATTCTACATCAAATCCTTTTAGAATCTCTGTATTTCTTCCACCCTACAGCTTATTCAAACAACTTACGACGGAGATCTTACATTAATAGAGCAGAGGTCACTCAATATTGCCGTCATCCCTTCAAACATTCCATTTTCTGCTTCCACTTGTTTCTTCTTCACTCACCATTCACTTATTCTGGAGTCATGCAAAACATTTATTCCCAAAATACCTATACTAAATCAGCATTTACCTTATAACATTTACCATCAACTTGGTAATCTTCCAAGCATGCTCAAATTCTTTCACCACTCTCTTGTTTATCTTCACCATCACCAACTAACACTTGGTAATCTTCCAAGCATGCTCAAATTCTTTCACCACTCTCTTGTTTATCTTCACCATCACCAACTAACACTTGGTAATCTTCCAAGCATGCTCAAATTCTTTCACCACTCTCTTGTTTATCTTCACCATCACCAACTAACACTTGGTAATCTTCCAAGCATGCTTAAATTCTTTCACCACTCTCTTGTTTATCTTCACCATCACCAACTAACACTTGGTAATCTTCCAAGCATGCTTAAATTCTTTCACCACTCTCTTGTTTATCTTCACCATCACCAAGGTAAATGCTGATTTTGTATAGGTATCTTCCAAGCATGCTCAAATTCTTTCACCATTCTCTTGTTTATCTTCACCATCACCAACTAACAGCGTCATCTTCAAACAAGCATAAAAATCAAAACACAAAATCGCCTTAGAGCCACTTTTCAACCACAGCAGCCAGTCTCCAACAGCGGAAGACGAAGAGGGAAAAGGGGATTAAGAATGTATTAGAATATCATATTATCAACGAGCATTCACACAATACGATCCCTAAGGTGCGTAAATAATCATAAACGCTGCTCTCGAATCGTTTATTTACAGAACTTGCGATGTACTAGTTAGAGAATACTTGCAGATGCATGACCTACTACAACCTTCAAGTTTTCATCGCACAACGCGGTTCTTCAAAGATTCAATGACTCGATCTTTATTATGTATCATACCAGGCTCACAACTTGAACGTACTGTGTATTTTAATTATACACGACCGAGGTCACTGGGAGCACTGAAATAGAGCCATTTCATGAAATATGTGCTAAGCGGAGTTAAGAAACGGAGACAGGAAAAAAAAAAAAAGACTTTTCTGCGATGCTGCAATTTTCCCCCAAAGGAAAATATTTGCATTTCAATCACATTACAGGATTTGCATACATCAATAGCCATGATAAATAAAAATTATTTATATAATATTGAATGAGATAGAATTTTCTCATAATCAGGTCATTTTTCTTATCATTTACACTATGAGGCTTTCCAAAAACGGGATACTAGAATTTATATACCAAAATTTAATGAGGAAGAAAATCATCCTAATAATACTATGATTTCGCTGTAGCTTGCTGAATAAAAAGTAAAAAGTAGATATATTCCATTTTTAAGGACTACATCACTGAATCTCAGTACAAGAGGAGAATGACGTGAGTTACAGACATACCCGTTGCATAGCCCTGAACACAGCCGACTTTTCTTTGATTGTGGCTGAGTGTTGACATTTCGCCGCAACTGGCAACCATCACTTCAGTCAATTATTTTCTGACGAGCCTGTTGGCGCAAACCAAGGTCTGCTGTCTCCCCTACCCTCCCGACCCCCTACCTACCCCGCCCCACCCGGGATGGACAAACAGGTTTACAGGAGGAGGGAGGATGTCTCCCCTACCTAAGCCGCCCCCACCCGGGGCGGACAAACCGGTTTGCCGGTTGCGGGTGGCTGTGTTATGTCTCCCCTACTGTCAGCTGGGGGAAGACACACAAGATCAGATCCAATCGGACCAATTGCACCCAGTGTTTTCCAATGTAAACATCTTTATAAAATTAAGCAATTCCGGGACTTTTATATGTACTTGCTCATGAACGTTTCTTCATCGTTAATGAGAGAACATTTGTATAAAGTCACAACAACATTTTCTTTACAGTAAATTTTGTTCTTCAGAAGCACAAAGACAAATCCGACAGCAATTTGCAAGCTTTGACGGGCAAATATACATGCACAGTGAATCGAGCATCGCTTTTAATGGCCGTGGTTTCATCAAACTGCAAAAAGAAAAATAGTGTTGCGAAAGTTTCTCCATCAGATGAAGCTCCAGATCTCAGACAATCACAGAAGATCGAAGTTTCAATGCAATACTGGATGAAAGAATTTGACTGTCTTTTTTTCTTCACTATGCAGTACATTGGGAACGAGTTAGAAGTTTTAACAGCTTCGGCAGTCTCTGCGTAAGCGTCTTTTTTTTTTTTTTTTTACGAGCATCTGAAGAGAGGAAAATAAATGTTTGTTAGTTACAAGTTTCCTTTACTATCGACCTGAAAAAGTATACTCGTTTAACAACTATTCGGCAGTTTTTTTTAAAACATGTCCTTTATTGTTTTTGAATAATGGCTATGCTTTGTTCGTATATGAGTCCGTGGTTTTCAAAAAGCCAACCAGTGGTTCCTCTGTTCTACATTGCAATATTGTACACTGAACTATATAAGTACACCTTGTTGATCCATTCTTAGGAAGGAAATAACCCCCAATATACCTTTTGTTCCACTTTCTTTTTATAAGTTTAGAGAAGTTACTAAGATTCTTGCATTTCCTCGCCAGATTATGTTTCTGGTAGCTTGCAACATTCAACAGAGTCATTGCAACATTCAACAGAGTCATTGCAACATTCAACAGAGTCATTGCAACATTCAACAGAGTCATTGCAACATTCAACAGAGTCATTGCAACATTCAACAGAGTCATGATCTGTGACGTGCCTTTACAACGTACCTAGTTTGCGTGTTTTTCAGGAAGCCTAATCAGATAAAATTGTTCCACCAGAGCCAATTTCTTTAGGCATATCAACATGGCCATCATGTTTTAATTTGCGATCTCAGTAGCTTGTCTGGTCTGAATATTCTGCTGGCTACTTCGTCATTAAATAACTAGTTGAAATACCAGTGCAAACAGTAAGAGTATACCTGCAAACTTGATGGAAACGATTCTCCTGATTTTAGAAAAATGTAAATATATGAGATTAAGTCGTTCTCCCTTCGAGTTTCACCCATTCCCCCCAAAAATTCGCATTCACTTCTCTTTGCCTCTGTAAATAGAGCACATACGAACACAAACACACGATGAATATGAATGTACAAGTCAATAAAAATGAAAACAAAACAACGCATAAGTCAACAAAGACTTGCAAGGTGCAACTGAAGAAGCAACACAAACACCTCCATCCGAGACAGGCTAGACAAAACAAACCGAAGGGTAAACAAGTGAAGATGAGAGAGAGAGAGAGAGAGAGAGAGAGAGAGAGAGAGAGAGAGAGAGAGAGAGAGAGAGAGAGAGAGAGAGAGAGAGACTTCGCAATCAACTCTCTTCGTCCTCAGAGGAGATTCACAAATAAAACCTCCGAAAGAGTGAAATGAATCCAAACAGGAAGTTTAAATCAGTTTTCGGGTAAAGGCGGAAGAATCATTAAAGGCAGAAAGGGCTCTAAAGTCTTATTTGGTAAAGCCTTCTGGAGGAGGGACATAATCACTTGGCTCACGACACGACAATTGAGGAGCGGAGTTCTGTTATAATCATCTCCTAGAGAGGACGCTTAATGGCTTTTTTTTTCTCTCTCCTTTTCTTTTCTTTCGAGTTATGTCAGCCTAATTGCGCGGTGAAGATCTGGAAAAATCAATGAGATAAAGACAGGTTGTGTATTTTTCTTTTCCTCGAAAAAGGACCAATTGCCTAAGAGAGGTTTTATTGTAAGTATATATAATTTTTAAAATTTACTTAGTGGTTTTTTCTTTTTACCTACAACTATTCTTGCTGGCACCAGAAGTATTGTTCTCTACTTCCAACTGAAATAAATACATGATAACTAACAAAAAACTGCATAATAAGCATTATTTATATATATATATATATATATATATATATATATATATATATATATATATATATATATATATATATATATATATATATATATATATGTATTTATATAAATACACACACACATATATATATATATATATACATTTATATAAACATATACATATATATATATATATATATATATATATATATATATACATATATATATATACATATATGTATATATGTATGTATTTATATAAATATATATATATATATATATATATATACATACATTTATATACATATATATATATATACATATTTATATATATATATATATATATATATATATATATATATATATATATATATTATATATATATACATATATAGTGTGTAAGAAGAGATATATCCATTTCTATTTTATATAATTAAAAATGGATTTTCTCTCTTGTTATAAGCGGAAATATATTCAACTGTAATACTTCGCTGAAAACAACACGATATCCTTTTCACGATACGACTTACAACAACCGAAAATTTCTAAGGAAACATAACCTCCAGGCGAAAAGGGAATGCAAATTGGCTTTTGGTTTTTGGTAGATAAAATAAAAACAAAGATGGTGGAGAAAAGAAACTTGTTCTTCCAACGCTTCATGGAAACCCCTTACACGGTTCTAGTATTTTTCTTTTTTTTTACTCTTAATTTTCCCTGAATTAAATATAACTTATTCGCATCACATGAAGCCTTCATCAAATATTCTCAACGACATAAAATATGAATGTGAAGATATGAATAATTATTTAAATGAAGAGAGCTAATTGACAATTCAAGATTTGGTTTGTAAACATTACACGAAGTTAGGGTAGCCTTTGAAATGATTTATTGTCAATGAAAATTAATGATAACATATAGGAAAAATTAAACTTGGTTATGTAAATAATATTCATGTAAACAGCACAAACACATATACATACATACACACATACACACACACATATACATATACATATATACATATATATATATATATATATATATATATATATATATATATATATATATATATACATATATATATATGCTTATGTCACTAAATAGCGTGACAATTTTTTCTAGCCAAGGCTTGGTACTCCTTTTATTTTTCCTGGGGCCTGGCTAAATATGATATATATATATATATATATATATATATATATATATATATATATATATATATATATATATATATATATATATATATATATATATAAATAATATAAATGTATACCAATATATATAATATATATATATATATATAAATAAATACCTACATAAATATCTATAACTATATCTATATCTCTCTATCTATCTATATATACAGTATATATATATATATATATATATATATATATATATATATATATATATATATATATATATATATATATATATATATATATATAATGGTTTTCATAATTCCCCCTTTTGTTTATCCTCGTTACTACATCATCGTCCCGATTTACATTCAAAAGATCTAAGATAACTGTCTACATAATACGAGTATTTTGAATAAGTTGAGGTAATCCATTAACCCCACGGTTTTATGACAGCAAGGAAAAGATATGAAAACTCTACGGAGAAATCAGCTAATAATAATAATAATAATAATAATAATAATAATAATAATAATAATAATAATAATAATAATAATAATAATAATAATAATAATAATAAAGATTAGACGGATTATAATCTGAATAAGCGCATGAGAAGAAAGTTCAAGTTATACAGGTGAAAATTTTAATGCGGAATTTTAATTATTATTTTTTCTGGACTGGATTGTAATTTTCTATTTTTTATGTTTTCGAAACTGTAAAAGTTGTTAAAGGCCAACTCCCAGAAAAGAATAAAAAATCTTGTAGAGAATAAAAATGCATTTCCACACTAAAATCCAGGCTTTATCAAGGTTTAAGCCTCAAGTCAGTCGATTAACAAGTGTTTCGTTTTCCTCCAAAATACTTGTTATATGAGAGAAAATTAACTGGAATGAATAAACAAATGAAATTTAATTCTATACTAAACGCACACACAATTTTTGCATATTCAGTATAGAAGGATACCAAGCGGCAGTCCTTTTTTTTTTATATAAGAAAAAGAATAAATAACCTAAAAAATCAGTGTCGTAATTGATATGAATTATGGCTAGGGATGACATGCATTGCCGGCTCAGTGTCGTTTGGCAGGTCACGTGTGTAACGCACGCGATCTTTAACAGGGCCACCTACGCTAGGAATTGTATTTTATTTCGTGCTTTCATGGCCGAAGAAGTTCCCTGGATTGTTGAGCCCATCACTGTGATCCTGCTTCATTTTCAGTGCTAGTTAGTCCTCCAGAAACATACCGGTTTTCTGAAAGGCAGATTTAGGACTTTCGTTTTGGTCAAGGGATGCAGAAAAATTAAGTATATCTTAGTTTAACCAGACCACTGAGCTGATTAACAGCTCTCCTAAGGCTGGCCCGAAGGATTAGTTTATTTTACGTGGCTAAGAACCAATTGGTTACCTAGCAAAGGGACCTACAGCTTATTGCGGAATCCGAACCACATTATGACGAGAAATGAATTTCTATCACCAGAAATAAATTCCTCTCATTCCAACTAGGAAAGACTTAGTATTCCTTTTTGATTCAATAAAAAAAAAAAATTAAAAAAAAATATATATATATTTGTGGCCCGCAGTTTAGAATGTACTAAAAATGGGCGAGGTGGCAAAAGCTTTGTTGATCTAACAACATCAGAAGCAATCTGGCAATGAAGTGGAATTACCTAGATCGAGAATGTAAGATCTGCTGCAAACGTGGCATTATATTGGCTACAATGGGGTTATTCACGAACTTCTGATATTCTTGTGGCTTCTAGTTGCATAACCTAACACAATAAATTTAGCAAATAATAAGATGGATAAAATTACTTATAAAAATAAGAGAACTGGAAATTTAAGAAACATAACGAAGAGACCCTGAACAGAAAGGCACCACATAACCACATATACTCGAACGAACTATTTCCATAATTTTCCGAAAGATTTACAGAGGCAGAGATACGTTTGTGGCAAGTGCATAGAAAAAATAAAACTGAAACTGCAATGAAGAACTTCAGAGAGAGAAAACTTAAGCAGATACAACAGGACATATTAGTATCACTCCAGGGTAAAACAAAATTAGAAAAATATGAAATTAAAACTGCCATAAATGAAACTGCTTCACGGTAGTAAATGATTATATAAATATTTTTCATTGCTGATTAAAATTCCACGGCCTAACACAAGATGAAAAAATTCCCCTTTCCTCCTCTCCATCAAGGATTATGCTAACCACACAGTTAGCCAGCCCAAGACTCAACGACGGCTCTAGATGGCACTTGTGGCCACTGGAATGGGTTCAAATAACAGCCTTAACTATGCTCTCGAGCCCCGTTCTGTTCAAGGTGGTTGGGGAGAGGAAGAGGAAGAAGTTAGGAAAAAAGAAAAGGATCTCTTATTTCTCCTTAATGTAAACGACCTCCTCCTCCTCCTCCTCCTCCTCCTCCCTCCTCCTCCTCCTCCTCCTCCTCCTCCTCCCTCCTCCTCCTCCTCCTCCTCCTCCTCCTGTTGCTTTTGTTTTCACATCCGCCAAAGAATCTATATTGTCTGTCTGATTTGAAAGGTATTTTATCCAGATACCGTGACTAGCGACAAGTAATTTAGACTTCAGGGGATTTTGTAAAAGAACGTTTTGATGGTGGGACTGCTTAGCAATGGCGCATGTTTGCATAGGGGAAAGGCTTTGAGAGAATATAAGAAGGATGATAGTTGAAATATATAAAAGTATGGGTAACAGAGGCACATGCTGGAATTGTTTGAGTATTGTGATACTTAATATACCGCAAAAAGTGCGTGGTAGGATTTGGACTGAGAAAGAAGACAAATGCCAGATGTGCTGATATGGGGAGAACAGAAGGTGCACAGACTAAGTGTCTCAGAGGAATCAGTCTATAAGTTTGAAATTTAAGGAAAAAAAATCTGGCTGCGGAATACAAGGACCTTAAAAATAAAATGGTGTCAGAAGTGATACACGTGCAATGTGGAATTAGCTAAGGCTGCACGGTGAGGAAAATAATTGGTGGTGGCTGGTTAAAACCCTTCATAAAATAAGAGGATTAAGTTAGAATAGAGAGAGAGAGTGATCGGTTTGGTGCAAAATTGGGACTGAGCGATGCAAGAAGTGAGAGAGTAAGAAAATTTGCTTAAAAGTTGCTGGAAAAGAAAATGGGCTGTGATGGAGTCTGGAATGGCTGATGTTTACGTAAGGTAAACTTCTGATTGGGGATAGTGAAAAGGAACTGCAAAATGGTGCGAGAAAATGTAAACAAGACTTGATTTTTTATATACACATTTGAGGCATACATGTCAAGCACTGAGGGCAACTATGGCCATTCGGCGCTGAAACGGAAATTGACAGTAAAAGGCTTGAAAGGTCTAACAGGAGGAAAACCTCGCAGTTGCACTATGAATCAATTGTTAGGAGAGGAAAGAAAGAGAATATGAACGGAGGTACAATAAAAGGAATGAAAGCAGTTGCAGCTAGGGCCCGAAGGGACGCTGCATAAACCCTTAAGTAATGCGTACAATGCACCGCATGAGGAGCACTGACGGCACTATCTCCCTACGGGGAATGCAAACAAGAGTAAGATTATAATGAAAATACTTGCAACCAATCAGCTAGCAGGAAACTTTTCCGAGGTAAAAGGGCACCCTGCGAGTTAGCGCAAATCCGCCTCGGTAAAAAAAAAAAAAAACAGAGTATAGTTGATGACTGAAAAAAATGTTGAGTCATGCAATAGGAGAAGGAAGAGAGGTAATCAGAGAGAGAAGATACTTGGAGTGCTCATCGAAAACAAGTTAGAAATGTCTGAAAATACTGTTGACATAACTGTCCTTTATGGCAGCGGCGTGTAGCTGTTCAATGTGAATGAGTGCAAATTTTTTGAAGTTGTTAATATAATCATTTGCGTAGAGTTTGTGTCACAAGAAGCAAGATAAAGCGAGAAATATGGAGATGCACAGATGTTTTACAAACGTAACCGAAGTTACAAGGATGGACCAGAATTTTTCTAAATGTTTTGGACCTGTAGTAAGAATGGAAGGTGACAGGCCGTGATAAAGAGTGTACAAGTCAGAAGTGTTAGAAGGGAGCAATACTGTGTGTGCCGCAAGATAGGGGGTGAATGGCAGTCAATAGTCAATATATTATATATATATATATATATATATATATATATATATATATATATATATATATATATATGTGTGTGTGTGTGTGTGTGTGTGTGTGTGTGTGTGTGTGTGTATGAGTGCATGCGTGCGTGAACATTGCGTGTGTGAGAGTGTGCATTTTATTCCGCTATCCAATTCAAATAGCCCCTTTTCGACGTCGAATCTCCACAATTCTCCATTTGCTTACCCTCGTCCATTAAAAAGAAATTATGAATGTAATTCCTGTCATTAAATCTTTTTCCCTGCACTGGATGGAACAGCGAGAGAGAGAGAGAGAGAGAGAGAGAGAGAGAGAGAGAGAGAGAGAGAGAGAGAGAGAGAGTAATTATGGCTACACTGATAGGTGAGTTAGGAGGGGACTTGGGAGATTCGACAGAGGATGCAGAGAATGAAGTGATAAAGGCACAGAGGGAATCAGATGCAAGAAGAGAGAAAGAGGAGGCAACAAAGATGATGAGAGAAGGAATTAATGCAAGAGGGAGAGAGAAGGTAAGATATTGGTGGAAATACCCTTGACACCATTCATCAAATCTCCCTTGTCAAAATCACATTTTCAGCACTCCCTCTCCAATTGAAATTTATTTATCTCATCTTCCGCTTCAACCAAAGAATGATCAGATATCCTCCAGCCACGCCCATTTTCACCATCACATCCCTAAACTTGTTCTTCCGTCTACTTTGAACTAACACAATCTAGCAAATTATATGGAATATTTTAAATACTCAAAGATATATTCACGTAGAAACGTTCTCCGCTTCATCTTGAGCATAGACACTAATTCCACATGATAACATTGGAAATCATTTCAAGGTCACTTTACTGTTCTTCAGGGCAGGATGTCTCTTAAGCTATTTGTGTCAATATCATGGCAAATCATTATTCTTAAAATCATCCTTAAACGTTAATGAAAAGTAAAATCTAAACCATTTTTGTTCATGAATATCAGAATAATCAGGAGAACGCTTTAGGGACGCAAATAGACATTTTATTACAGTGTTATGCAAAGTAAATTATCGTTTATTTAGTAGACATTCCTTTTCCTTCTTGAATATGTACACAATCAGTCTCTCTCTCTCTCTCTCTCTCTCTCTCTCTCTCTCTCTCTCTCTCTCTCTCTCTCTCTCTCTCTCTCTCCGTAGCATCCACTATACCCCATATAAATACAGACATCAGCTTTTTCTCTCTACAAGAAGCGTTTGGAATTCTCTCTTTGCTTTTGGTTCAGTGATTCCTAAAGTTGTCTATTTCGTCTGCTTTCCAATATAAATGTACAGAAACAAATAAGTATTCCGGTTTAAATACAAGGTAATTTCCTTCATAGACATGTCGAGGAAGCAGATATATTTAAGTGGCTGGTTTAATGCAAGTCTCTTTCGAAATAGGGAACAGATGCAATTAAATGTATTTTTAATTTCTCACTATGTGTATGTATGATATGTATGTATGTATGTATGTACGTATATATATATATAATTTCTCATATATATATATATGTATATATATATATGTATATATATATTCTGTACACACATACAATGACACAATGACGTTAGATAATTAATACAATTGTCCATTCTGCTTACTACGCAACAATGGGCATACATATGTACTTTTGCAGTATACTAATAAGTGTATTCTGGTTACTTAAACGAGAATTATTATTTGCAGAAGATATAACAATTATTATTATTATTATATTATTATTATTATTATTATTATTATTATTATTATTATTATTATTATTATTATTATTATTATTTCAAAGGAGCAAACATTGTTACAGAATACTACAAGGCCACTGCCTTGTAACTTGTGAAATTGCTACTTGCAGAACAGACATTCAGAACAAAATATAATTACTGTCATAATCATTCCATTTGAGCAACCGTTCTTACAGAAGTCTATAAGGCCACTGACTTGTAAAACAAGCCTACTATGGGCAGAATGCTCACGTGGGGAAAAATGACACTAAAGAGAAGAACATAATAAATGGCATAAGCAAGAAAAAAAAAAGAGGCAATTTCGTTTATTGTATGGCTATGAATTCTCAAGGCAATTTCTGATAGCTCCAAAGAACACAGTGACGTCACAACAATGACGTATCAGCATACGTCACACTGACGTCACAGCAAAATATAGTCTTCTAATGATATCACTTTGTCGACTATATTCAGTCAACATACAAGGATGTTCATACAAGTGAAACATGGGGCCATGTTGTTGTAATGATTAACGACACTTGGGTAAGACGCCATGATATCTTCATGGAACCTACTTGAGAAAACACAGCTACTAATGGCAATTACGTCTTGTCTCTAAGCCGTTAACGTCCATCATCGGGATTATCCCTGTCATGAGGATGACGAGATGTATCCATCAGCGATAAAGCAGAGTGACAAGTATTTCCTGTGTTCATTTATTAATGTATTATTTATTATTTTTGTTCATTTATTTCTCTTTTCTAATAACCTATCTTTCCTTCTGTATTCCCGATTACCTTCTGTTTCTTCTTCTCATGAGCACCACAGTCTTTCAAAACTTGAATTTATTTTTTCATTTCCATTAACTGATTTCTTTCTACATTTACCATTACCTTCTGTAACTTTTTCTAATGAAAACCATATTGTTTGGAAGCTTGAATTTTAAATCAATGGCCCCTGTGGGCTTGTTCAATAGAATAAGGTTCAGTCCCTGTGGGCTTGTTTAATAGAATAGGGTTCGGCCCCTGTGGGCTTGTTCAATAAAATAGGGTTCAGCCCCTGTGGGCTTGTTCAATAGAATAGGGTTCCGCCCCTGTGGGATTGTTCAATAGAATAGGGTTCGGCCCCTGTGGGCTTGTTCAATAGAATAGGGTTCAAGTTCTGAATAATAATAATAATAATAATAATAATAATAATAATAATAATCTCTCTGTCGTTTCGTCAGTAAATGTTTGTTAGCATCAGTGAGGCCTTTTGAAACTTCGCAATTTAGGTTCGCTTTAAGTTAATATATTTGCGATTTCTGCTTAGTATCTTTACGCAGCGTCAGTTGAAATCGCAAAGAAATAACATGAAGAGATATTTCTGCCTATGATATCAATTCTGAAAAGCAAGACCGCGCTTATAAAAGACGTCCAAGAGATAAAAAAAAAGAGAGGAAAAAAATATTATCTTACAATTTTTCAGTATTTCTTTGGGATTCCTAAAGAATCGCGCAACGCATCTGCGCGCCGCTCTTCTTAAGCCGCGTTCGTGAGAGAAACATTAAAAAACCTTAACGCATGATTCCATCTAAATTAGGGAGAACCATTACTGAGCAAGGCCTGGTAGGGCCATTTGGGCACACACACACACACACACACACACGTGTGGAAAGGCAGAAGGCCATTTTTCACCGGATATACAAAGAGCCTTCGGCGAGGACATTACTTAGCGGCGAATCTTGTTTCCGGTCTTCTTATTTTTTGTATTTTTCTTAAGAATGATATGCGCTACAGAGACGAGCACTGTTTTGTTCATGAAATCGTAAAGGCCACGGGACACGCGTACAAATATGCATGCAAATGTGTGTGTATAGCGTTACGTATACACTTTGTTTTCTGTGCATGTCAGAGAATGCATGTAATTATCTATCCATTTTAACATTTTTCCATTGCCATTTACTAAATATTTTCTTATGAATTATAGTAATTTTCTTAAAAAGATTTTTATATATTAACAGAAACAGTATTCGATTTTTGAAACGTATGTATCTGTGTATTCATGCACATACATGAATACACAGAGACATACGTGTCAAAAATCGAATGCTGTTTCTATTAATATACAAAATTCTTCTTAAGAAAATTACTATAATACATAGGAAAATAATTAGTAAATGGCAATGGAAAAATGTTAAAATACTAAAATACATGAAATAAGTGCCAACCAAGCAGAGAAATTATACGCAAAGTATGAAAAAAAGAGAATAAAAAAAAAAAAAAAAATCAAATTGACCATGATACCCACTCAAAAAGCCCGACCCAAAATGGATATTAACTGACAAAAACCGGTCATAACAAAGGTAACCTGGAAAAGGGGTAAAATTTCAATCAAGTGCCGAGATTCACATCAAATATCACCAACCTGAATAAAACAGGAGTACAAGATCAGACCGCTATTTAAATAAGCAAAGGGAGAAACCCAAAATTCAACCGGTTAAAGAGATTAACAGAGATTATCCTCATACACCCGTAATGAATAGCGGCCTTGAATGACCTTTACGCTGGAAATATCCGAGTACTCCATATCAGTACATTTTATGCTTATGTTGTTACTGGATTAAGGATCCGCATTGCATTTCACGGTTCCCTTGAGGCCAGTAGTACTGAAGACTCGTGCGTAATATGCAAATGTACTTTGATGTACATATCAGGGATTTGATTACAAAGCATTGCATAATGTATACTGTACGAACAAAACATAAGGCCTTCACGTACTTGGCTAAGAGTTATCATTCATATCCTAGTGTTTAATTAATAACTAAAAATATTCCTACCATTCCGACATTGTCAAATCCAGCAGAAAGAGAAACATCAGTAAAATGCTATAGTTTCTGAACTATTGTACAAAACAATCAAATCCAGCAAAGGGAAAAACGATCAGTAAAAGTGCTAAACTAGCCTTTCTGAACTATTGTACGATAAAACATATCAAATTCCTTATCATAACAATAAAAGACAATTCATAAACAAGATTTGAAATTAAAATTATCTTATATTTTGAATTTTTGGCATGTTTTGAGATAATAATTAGAAAATATATGGAAGCAGTATAACTTTTTGGCAATTTTGTAATTAACATCACAAATTAAAAAAAAAAATAGGCACCATCTAAAACTTGCTTGCTAAAACTGCCCCAGTTTCAAGAATCACTGATCTAAAATATTCATGCTCATTTAACCAGATCATCCTAAATCGCCTTAAAAATTAGCAAAAGAACCAACCAGGCATTGTTTCGTAAGAATGGAGCACAAAATAAAGAACCACTTTGCCTAAGATTTCAAAACTTTGCAGGACACGTCTGAGGACATCTAGCTGCCAGGCATTTGTCGTTATCTGAATTTATGTGAAAACTAGTTTTTCATTATTTATTTTTTATTATATGAACGTAGCCCATTAACTTTTTTTCATTTACACTATTATATATATATATATATATATATATATATATATATATATATATATATATATATATATATATATATATATATATAAAAGTATATATATATATATATATATATATATATATATATATTATATGTATATATAATATATATATATATATATATATATATATATATATATATATATATATATACATAATATACACACACACATATATATTCACTCTCCCAAATCTAAAGGTCCGTCAAT
>NC_089767.1:27514508-27517008 GCF_040412425.1 Macrobrachium rosenbergii
AGAGAGAGAGAGAGAGAGAGAGAGAGGATAGGATTTAGGCCAAAGGTCAAGCGCTGGGACCTAATGAGGTCATTCAGCGCTGAAATGGACACTGACAGTAAAAAGGTTTGAAATGTGTAACAGGAGGAAAACTATGAATAAATTATTAGGAGAGGGTGGAAAGGAAGATGGAAGAAAGAGAATACGAACGGGGGTGCAGTAAAAGAATGAAAGGGGTTGAAGCTAAGGGCGGAAGGGGCGCTGCAAAGACCCTTAAGTAATAACTACAGTGCACCGCATGAGGTGCATTGACGGCACTAACCCCCTACGGGGTGAAGCATTGATGTTCCGGGGCTTTGACGTAGGTAACCTTTCATCAGGTGGGATTTACACTGAATCGCTACTACGCCCTCAAACATTCATCACCCGGTATTTATAGTACGGCTCTGCTTACGTCACCGTACTATCAATCTTTTCAAAGGCAAGGACGCGACCACCTACCCGGTGAGTGGTTTCAATGGTTGGCGTCACTTTCCACCAGGTGATCATCATTATTTTTTTTTTATTTTCAAAAGGATGACTTTTGAATATCAATCAGATTTCTGTCGTAATACAGGCTTAATGACGCGCTTTGCCAGATGACCACGTCCAGTTGAAGTGATTAAAGGGAGGGTGGTCTTATTTTGCCTGGAGGCGACGTGATCAGAACGGAATCTGCAAAGAGATGACTCTTTCTTATTCGTCTTATTAATCTGTGATCTATTTTTCTTAGGGCTTTTCTGCTGGCTTTCAATGAAATAGAGTTGTCTTTTTTTATCCCCTGCTAGCCTTCACTGAGATAGAGTTGTCTTTTTTAACCCCTGCTAGCCTTCACTGAGATAGAGTTGTCTTTTTTAACCCCTGCTAGCCTTCACTGAGATAGAGTTGTCTTTTTTAACCCCTGCTAGCCTTCACTGAGATAGAGTTGTCCTTTTAACCCCTGCTAGCCTTCACTGAGATGCTAGATTCAATGAGTTGTCTTTTTTTATCCCCTGCCAGCCTTCAATGAGATAGAGTTGTCTTTTTTATCCCCCTTCACTGAGATAGAGTGGTCCAGCCTTCACTGAGATAGAGTTGTCTTTTTTAACCCCTGCTAGCCTTCACTGAGATAGAGTTGTCTTTTTTAACCCCTGCTAGCCTTCACTGAGATAGAGTTGTCTTTTTTATCCCCTGCTAGCCTTCACTGAGATAGAGTTGTCTTTTTAAACCCCTGCTAGCCTTCACTGAGATAGATAGAGTCTCTTTTAAACCCTGCTAGCCTTCACTGAAATAGAGTTGTCTTTTAAACCCTTCACTGAGATAGCTTTTTTATCACTGAGATAGAGTTGTCTTTTTATCCCCTGCTAGCCTTCAATGAGATGTCTTTTTATCCCCTGCTAGCCTTCACTGCCTTCAGAGATAGAGTTGTCTTTTTTATCCCCTGCTAGCCTTCACTGAGATAGAGTTGTCTTTTTATCCCCTAGCCTTCACTGAGATAGAGTGGTCTTTTTATCCCTTCACTGCTAGCCTTCACTGAGATAGAATTATCTTTTTAACCCCCCTTCACTGAGATAGAGTTGTCTTTTTAACCCCTTCAATGAGATGGATAGAGTAGTGTCTTCTTTTGTCTTTTTTTATCCCCTGCTAGCCTTCACTGAGATAGAATTGTCTTTTTAAACCATAGCTTCACTGAGATAGAGTTGTCTTTTTAACCCTGCCTTCACTGAGATAGAGTTGGTTTTTAACCCCTGCTAGCCTTCACTGAGATAGAATTATCTTTTTTAACCCCTGCTAGCCTTCAATGAGATGGAGTTGTCTTCTTTATCCCCTGCTAGCCTTCTCTGAGATAGAATTGTCTTTTTTAACCCATGCTAGCCTTCACTGAGATAGAGTGGTTTTTTTTATCCCCTGCTAGCCTTCACTGAGATAGAATTATCTTTTTTAACCCCTGCTAGCCTTCACTGAGATAGAGTGGTCTTTTTTATCCCCTGCTAGCCTTCACTGAGACAGAGGTACAGTAAAAGGAACATAAGGGGTTGCAGCTAGGGGTCGAAGGCACGCTGCAAAGAACCTTGAGTAATGCCTACAGTGCAAAGACTAATGAAAGAGAATATGAACAAAGGTAGAGTAAAAGGAATGAAAGGGGTTGCATCTAGGGGTCGAAGGCACGCTGCAAAGAACTTTAAGTAATGTCTACAGTGCACCGCGTGAGGTGCACCGCTGGCACTACCCACCTCCGGGGAAATACTTCCTAGGGCGCATATGTCACACTTTTTTTTATATTTTACCGCTACTCCAGAATATGCAAAAGACCATCTCGCATTCTTTCATTACCTCTATAAACTCCTTACTAAATTTATTACTATACTCATAAAAAACTCCTCTTTTTCACCCTTTTATCGGCAATCGATGCCTCTTATAGCATTAGGTCCCGAAGCACGTCCCGAATTAGGCCTGAACTCCATTCAAGTGCAAGTAAAGGACCTTACAACTTCTCCTTTCT
>NC_089767.1:27527008-27529508 GCF_040412425.1 Macrobrachium rosenbergii
ATGTAGATGAAAAACTACACCAACACCATCAGCTCCATTAACAGCCCGTCGAGCCTCCCTACACACATTCACATTCACCCTTTTCCTGCAGCACTCTTGCGCTTCCTGGATGATTCTACCCACCTTTCTACCTTCCTACGCTTCTCAATTATACATCTTTCGCCAACCGATGCCCCTCCATTCTTTTCTTACGACGTAACCATTTTAAAATACTATGGGATCCCTCCAGGATAGTGACCCCCAGCAAAGTTCGGGGGTCGTTATCTAGGACTAATATTTCTTTGGGGTCATTATCTTCACGATAATTAAAGTCTTTTGTCTATTTTTTTGTGGTAATCCCCAACGGGGTTGTGCTAAACACGCCTCTTAGGTAGATGCATAACGGGTTAAAACCTTTGGGGTCACTATCTTGTTAAGATCCATACTGTGAACTTTCCTTTCAATTATGCAAATCACTTACCCAGCTGAGCTTAACTTCATATATTTCCCACCATTTTGATTCTTCCTACTCCACAAACACTACGGAAATAATTCATACCAACAGTTCAAACCTTTTATCTTTTCTCGAACAATTCCTCCTTTCTTCCAATGACAATGTAATTCTTCTTAACTTTTTGTACACGCCCTCCTAAGTGTGAGTGTGTTTATACGTGTGTGTGTGTGTTTGTGTGTGCATGAACATATACATAAACTGATAAATGGAATGTAATATAGAATTTTGGCCCAAGGCCAAGCGCTGGTACCTATGAGGTCGTTCAGCGCTGAAAGGGAAATTTACAGTAGAAAGGTTTTAAAGTTGTAACAGGAGGAAAACCTCGCGGTTGCACTACGAAACAATTAGTAGACGAGGGTGGAAAGTAAGATGGAAGAAAGAGAATATGAATGGAGGTACAGTAAAAGGAATGAAACGGGTTGCAGCTAGGGGCCGAAGGGACGCTGCAAAGAACCTTAAGTAATGCCTACAATGCACCGCGTGAGAAGGGAAAATGGAAGGAAAGTACCTCAAGGAACAGACGTAGTAAATTAAATGTGTAGATCGTGAATAGAAATAAAAGAGGCATAAGCACTAATCTAAGCACAAGAGCTCAAATAAACTGAAAGTATCTATTGATAAAAAATCAGTAAAACTAAGATATAAGGCCATGAGAGCTTTCAATTTTGCGAGACAGAAAAAAAGGATAAAAGCTCTTTTATACATAGTACTGTAAAAATCCTACGAATTTCGTAAATTTGGTAAATAGCTAAAGTGTTCTCATGAATTTCCAACACGAAAGATTGTCGATACTGGCAATTTTATGGAATTAAAAAAAAAATTAGACAGAAACACCACCAACATCGAAAAAGGTCTAGTTTTCCTGTAATGTCCATGATCTGAGTAAACGGTGATTACGGATAAGTGAAAATAACACTAAATAAGCAAACATTTGAAGAAAATGAGAACGAAAGATCCGTTTTGGTGCAAATCGATACACCTTTGCAAGGGAGAGGCAAGCAAGCTCGGCAACCACTTCCCTTTAAGCACTCGAAATAAACACAAGGCCGAGAGAGAGAAAAAACACACACACACACACACACACACACACACGGAAAGTTGTGCCTACGCTCGGATAGAAATCTAATTAATAGACGTAAGAATCGCTCTCGAGAAAAACACTCGGCCTAAAATGGTGATCTGAACTATTTCCGATCGCCTTTCCTTTTGAACCCGTGTTTGCGGATTGGCAGGGAACGCTGATGACGTCAGTGATGACGTAGATAATAGATGATGTCAGTGATATCGTAGATATTAGATGATGTCAGTGATGGCGTAGATAACAGATGGTGTCTGTCGTGACGTAGATATTAGATGATGTCAGTGATGGCGTAGATAATAGATGATGTCTCTCATGACATAGATAATAGATGATGTCAGTGATGACGTACATAATAGGTGACGTCAGTCATGAGGTAGATAATAGATGATGTCAGTGATATCGTAGATAATAGATGATGTCAGTGATGACAAATAGATGACGTCAGTCACGGCTGACGTCCGGCCGAGAGGCAACAGCCTGTGGGTGGACTGAAACCAACAACTTCAACTTCAACTTTAACTTTAACAACAGCTGGTGAAAGTACCGTTGTTTTATCTATGCAGAAGGGCAGAAAAACCGGAGGGTGCCGTTGAGAGAAGCCAATTCTTCTCTGTACACTAAATTACACTGCAATTAACTCAGTTACTCTAGCTAAACGAATTACTGGTTGATTGATTGATTGATCGACTGTGAAATTTAGGTCTTGAAGACCAAGCGCCGGAACTCAACAGGATGTCTAACAAATAGTTGGAAAATGCTCATTTAGTAAAAGGGAGTCTATCGTACAAGCACAAGCACATATAACGGCATTCAAAATGAATTTGTACAGACTGAAAGACAGACTCTGCTTTGATTGTGTACGTAGAATTATATGCACAAAAACGCAGACATTTTTCATAATACCTTTCGAGAGAGCAGTGTTGAAT
>NC_089767.1:27534508-27537008 GCF_040412425.1 Macrobrachium rosenbergii
ATTAATGTTTCATACACAATAAATCCACTAAATAAAAAAAATTATGGCATTTCATCATTTCAGAATAAAGTAACCAATAATTAAATCAATCATGAAAAAATATAAAAGTCCTTAGAAAAAGCGTGTAATGGAAAACCATAGTTTTTATGACGTGCATTCATAAGTATAAAATATATCATAATTTATCACTAGTAATAAACATGCAAAAGCCTTCTTACATTCATCCAGAAATATGAAAAAAGTCCTGCATTTTTCTTTTCTTTTTTATATCCTGTTTGTAATTTCGGGTTCCTTAATGTTCAAAGTCACTTTGGGCCACATTACCTCGACGGCAGTCAACGGAACGGTTAACGGCCCGGCTAAGGAATGTGCCAAATTCTGCCTCCAAATTTGGTCAAGTTGTTTTCTGCTCGCCTGCAAATACCCGGCGAGCAGAAAGCAGCCACCACAGTAAGCAGGCGACGAGTAAATAGCCACCCAGGTCTATGTACTTTACAGCCTTTTACATTTTGAAATGAAGTGGATGATATAATTAGTAGCTTTTACACTAGTTGAATCAATATCATTCACAACATATCTTAATTACTCGAGGCTTTTCATTTCAGACGTCAGTTCTTGCGCACTGCAAAAAGTCTAAGATAATACTAAAAAAGAATAATATGCACAAAAATTAATCTCTTCTTGAATCATGGTCGGTTCTAATAAACCTAAAATTTATGGGAAATTTCCACTCTCTCTCTCTCTCTCTCTCTCTCTCTCTCTCTCTCTCTCTCTCTCTCTCTCTCTCTCTCTCTGCTGAGATTTCGCCCGCAACATTTTGACAAATCTGGAGCCGGATCGAGACAAGGTAGAGTGATAGCTCAACCAATTACCATTGATTTGAGAGAGAGAGAGAGAGAGAGAGAGAGAGAGAGAGAGAGAGAGAGAGAGAGAGAGAGAGAGAGAGAGAGAGAGAGTCTAATGATAGAGTGAATATGGCAAGGCCTATCAAGCAGTATTGTCGCTTTTTTGGGAACAGGAAATGCCATGATTTCCCTTTTAAATGCATTAACGTTTTATAAACAAAATGATGCCACTAAATAAAAAAAATTATGGCATTTCATCATTTCAGAATAAAGTAACCAATAACTAAATCAACCATGAAAAAAAAAATGTAATGGAAAACCATATTTTTTTCTGACGTTCATTCTAAGTATAAAATATATCTTAATTTATTACTAGCCATAAAAAAATGCCTTCTTACATTCATCCAGAAATATGAAAAATGTCCTGCATTTTTCTTTTTTTTATATCCTGTTTGTAATTTCGGCTTCCTTAATGTTCAAAGTCACTTTGGGCCGCATTACCTCGACGGCAGTCAACGGAACGGTTAACGGCCCGGCTAAGTAATGTGCCAAATTCTGCCTCCTAATTTGGTCAAGTTGTTTTCTGCTCGCCTGCAAATAGCCAGCGAGCAGAACCAAGCAAACACCACAGCAAGCAAGCGAAGAGTAAATAGACACTCAGGTCTATGTACTTTACAGCCTATTATATTTGAAATGAAGTGCATGATATAATTAATAACTTTTACACTAGTTGAATCAATATTATTCACCACATATCTTAATTATTGGAGGCTTTTAATTTTAATATAACACTAAAAAGGAATAATATACACAAAAATTAATCTCTCTTTTTGAATCATAGTCGGTTCTAATAAACCTAAAATTTATGGGAAATTTCCACTCCCCCTCTCTCTCTCTCTCTCTCTCTCTCTCTCTCTCTCTCTCTCTCTCTCTCTCTCTCTATAAGCTGAGATCTCGCCCGCAACATTTTGACAAATCTGGAGCCGGATCGAGACAAGGTAGAGTGATAGCTCAACCAATTACCATTGATTTGAGAGAGAGAGAGAGAGAGAGAGAGAGAGAGAGAGAGAGAGAGAGAGAGAGAGTCTAGTGATATAGTGAATATGTCAAGGCCTATCAGGTAGTATTAAATGCATTAGTGTTTTATACACAAAATAATGCCACTAAATAAAAAAAATATGGCATTTCATCATTTCAGAATAAAGTAACCAATAACTAAATCGACCATGAAAAAATATAAAAGTCCTTAGAAAAAGCGTGTAATGGAAAACCATAGTTTTTTATGACGTTCATTCATAAGTATAAAATATATCTTAATTTATTACTGGTAATAAACAAGAAAAAGCCTTCATAAATTCACCCAGACATATGAAAAATGTCCTGCATTTTTCTATTTTTTTATATCCTGTTCGTAATTTCGGGTTCCTTAATGTTCAAAGTCACTTTGGGCCGCATTACCTCGACGGCAGTCAACGGAACGGTTAACGGCCCGGCTAAGGAATGTGCCAAATTCTGCCTCCTAATTTGGTCAAGTTGTTTTCTGCTCGCCTGCAAATAGCCAGCGAGCAGAAGCGAGCAAACACCGCAGCAAGCAGGCGACGAGTAAATAGCTACGCAGGTCAATGTACTTTACAGCCTTTTACATCTTGAAACGA
>NC_089767.1:27539508-27542008 GCF_040412425.1 Macrobrachium rosenbergii
AGCCCATCTGTACTAAACGTAGGTTATAAGGCAACGATGACCTGTAAAAAAAGTACGAAGATCTATGGATGACTGTTGCGGAAGTTTTCCAAAGTTTAAAATGACGGATGTGGGAATAAAGTCAGACTGAAAATTAACGGCTGTTGTGGACACGGGAGAGATATAGCTTTTAAGGGGGCTGCATCGGAAGTACAAGATTTCCATTAGAGGCTCGGGTTATTTCTCTGCACGCCTGCACGCGCATACACAGACACACATGTACGAGTATACAGTGTGTGTGTATGTATATGTATACATATATATATACTGTATATATATACGTATATATAAATATATACATATATATGTATATGTATGTGTATATATATATATATATATATATATATATATATATATATATATATATATATATATATATATATATATATATATATATAGTTGCATGCGTGTGTGTAGTAATCACTGTATACGACTTGGCTTAAGATAGGCTAACATGTCCTGGAAGCGTCACGTTTTCTACATTCGGTATTTGCCTCCCTTCGTTATTCTGCGTTCTTTACTTATTCAGGTCGGTCGGGATGAACTGTGAAAAGATGAGTTAAAAATATTCTCACGCAATATCATCTTAGAAAAAAAAAAAAAAACTATGAATATAACATTCTGACCTAACCGAGTCTTCTCTCCATTTAGTGAGTAGGGGAACTGTTTCGTGCCAACGAAAGACCCAACTGAACAATCTTTAGATTGCTTCGTTTGCCGATTTTCTTCCACCGGGCTTTCATGCCTCTCTCCCTTCTTCCATTTATCCCATTATTTCTTGGTTTTTACCTGGATGGTCAATTGGTTTCTTTGAGGCGAAAGTCGATGAGGAATGGATCCTATTTTCGAGAGATCTCGAGAGGTTTTGTTTTATTCTATGTTATTTTGTTCTTTTTTTCCTGCGCAATTTTCTTTTTTCTGTAAGCGACGTGACTTGCAGGGTTACTAACAAATGAAGATAAAATTTTATAGTCTGATAGTTTTGCTGGATTAGTAAACTGATTTTGCTGGATTAGTAAACTGAGTAGAAAATAAGACTAAAATACGTTAAAGAACATTAGACACGCCTAGCCTGCATAGATACTTATAGTTGCGATTATTGAGTCTATATGATACATTATCGTCCCCTGGCAACCTACAGCTCACCAGCGAGGTCGATTTCTTAACGAGAGGTTACCCGGCCACGATAATGAAACATTCAGACTCGTTGACCAAGGGTATAGTAACTATGAAAGCACATAGTAAACACATTAGTCGCTTTCAGTTGTCAAATATAACAGTATATCTATGCACAGTAGAGACCTCTTATCTTCTGTTCTCTATCATACCTTGGCTATATACAGGACTTAATTCCAGTGTCCTATCAACTTTTACATGAAGATAGTGTATATTCCATTAAGCAAACCATTGCCTTTTTGATGATTTCCACTGTTAAATATAAATCTATCTCTTTGAGAAGAAGTTGCCATGCTAACAAAAACTTTAATGTGTAAAACCTAACTTCATGGGACTTAGTTCGAAAAACAACGGACCCTTTCTTAGTGAATGAATAAAGACACAGTGAAGTCACGACGGTGTAAGGAAGAAATATCGTCCTTGTCTACGTATTAATCACTTCAAAGGGTAAATGGAACAATGACAAAATCATACATACGCACATAATTGCGTGCATGAAGACCTGTGCAGAGGTGTGTACGTAAATACGAATCATGAGTCTGTACAGAAATAATCTGTTGAAATTTAGACACAACCACATTTTATACTTTTAGAATGGAATACAAAATTTAGACCGAAGGCCAAGCGCTGGGACCTGTGAGGTCATGCAGCGCTAAAGACGAAATTGAAAGAAAAAGGGGTTTAAAGACGTAACAGGAGGATAACCTCGCAGCTGCACTATGAGACAACTGTTATGAAAGAGTGGAAAGTAAGATACAAGAAAGAGAATATGAACGGAGGCACAGTAAATTGAACGAAACGGATTGCATCTAGGGGCCGAAGGACATTGCAAAAAACCTGAAACAATGCTTACAGTGCACCGAGTGAGGTACACTAATGGCATTAACCCATACGGAGGATTTTCTACTATAAAATATGCCATAGTTTCAAATATTTCGTTCAGTTAATTTTTGAATCCTTCCCATTAGATACCAGAAAGATATTCGTCACTGCAAATACTCCAGTTTTCCAATAGTAATTCAAAAAGTATCTTAGCCTGCAGCTGACGGCGGCGGCATCCTTTTCTTGAAGTTTGAATTGATTTGTAAACTGACGGGAAGGGGTTTGAAATTGAAAGAGGTGTCGCCAGTGATAAGGCCACGTATCATACCAACAAACTTAGAATACCTCTTGTGAGTGACTTGGGAGAATCTGGAACAACGTGTGTTTTTATATATATATATATATATATATATATATATATATATATATATATATATATATATATATATATATATATATATAT
>NC_089767.1:27552008-27564508 GCF_040412425.1 Macrobrachium rosenbergii
CCTTTCATTTCACAGCATCGAAAAACCTTTCATTTCACAGCATCGAACAACCTTTCATTTCACAGCATCGAAAAACCTTTCATTTCACAGCATCAAAAAATCTTTCATTTCACAGCATCGAAAAACCTTTCATGTCACAGCATCGAAAAACCTTTCATTTCACAGCATCGAGAAACCTTTCATTTCACAGCATCGAAAAACCTTTCATTTCACAGCATCGAAAAACCTTTCATTTCACACCATCGAAAAACCTTTCATGTCACAGCATCGAAAAACCTTTCATTTCACAGCATCGAAAAACCTTTCATTTCACAGCATCAAAAAACCTTGGATTTCACAACATCGAAAAACCTTTCATTTCACAATATCGAAAAACCTTTGATTTCACAGCATCGAAAAACCTTTCATTTCACAGCACCGAAAAACCTTTCATTTTACAGCATTGAAAACCTTTCATTTCACACCATCGAAAAACCTTTCATTTCACAGCATCGAAAAACCTTTCATGTCACAGCATCGAAAAACCTTTCATTTCACAGCATCGAAAAACCTTTCATTTCACAGCATCGAAAAACCTTTCATTTCACACAATCGAAAAACCTTTCATGTCACAGCATCGAAAAACCTTTCTTTCACAGCATCGAGAAACCTTTCATTTCACAGCATCGAAAAACCTTTCATGTCACAGCATCGAAAAACCTTTCATTTCACAGCATCGAAAAACCTTTCATTTCACAGCATCGAAAACCCTTTCATTTCACAGCATCGAAAAACCTTTCATTTCACAGCATCGAAAAATCTTTTATTTCACAGCATCGAAAAACCTTTCATGTCACACCATCGAAAAACCTTTCTTTCACAGCATCGAGAAACCTTTCATTTCACAGCATCGAAAAACCTTTCATTTCACAGCATCGAAAAACCTTTCATTTCACAGCATCGAAAAACCTTTCATTTCACAGCATCGAAAAATCTTTCATTTCACAGCATCGAAAAACCTTTCATTTCACAGCATCGAAAAAACCTTTCACAGCATCGAAAAACCTTTCATTTCACAGCATCGAAAAAACCTTTCACAGCGGAATGACTTATCATTTATAATTTAACTGTGAAACTTCGAAATGTTTTAGTACGTATATGCTACCGTGTCAAAAGCACTGAAACAGAGCGTTCGGTTGGTGTTC
Source organism: Macrobrachium rosenbergii (assembly GCF_040412425.1). Lineage (NCBI taxonomy): Eukaryota > Metazoa > Arthropoda > Malacostraca > Decapoda > Palaemonidae > Macrobrachium > Macrobrachium rosenbergii. Next base: position 27,553,193 of record NC_089767.1, read on the forward strand.
AAAGCTATTACTCATAAATGATTTCAGACCACTACATTTACAAGAGGTGTCATCGATATTAAGAGCACATACAATATATATACATATATACATATATACATATACATACGTACACACACACACACACACACACACATATATATATATATATATATATATATTTATATATATATATATATATATATATATATATATATATATATATATATAAATTTAAAGAGAGAGAGAGAGAGAGAGAGAGAGAGAGAGAGAGAGAGAGAGAGATGTATATTTAAATATAATTTATATGTGTATATAATTTAACTGTGAAACTTCGAAATGTTTTAGTACGTATATGCTAATGTGTCAAAAGCACTGAAACAGAGCGTTCGGTTGGTGTTCAAAGCTATTACTCATAAATGATTTCAGACCACTACATTTACAAGAGGTGTCATCGATATTAAGAGCACATACAATATATATACATATATACATATATACATATACATACGTACACACACACACACACACACACACACACACACACACACACATATATATATATATATATATATATATATAATTTAAAGAGAGAGAGAGAGAGAGAGAGAGAGAGAGAGAGAGAGAGAGAGAGAGAGAGAGAGAGAGATATATTTAAATATAATTTATATGTGTATATGAGAGAGAGAGAGAGAGAGAGAGAGAGAGAGAGAGAGAGAGAGAGAGAGAGAGAGAGAGCTTTTTCGTTTAGAGTTGGTGGGCGGGGGGGGGGGTTCCAGAAATTGTTGGCACGTGTCTGGGAATGAGGTTGTAGCCCCCTGACCTCTCCGCCATATTTACAGTTCACCAGAGGCAGCTAACTAACAGGAACCTAATTCACTGCTTGGGTTAAAAGTGGTCAGGGTTATTTAACTCAGTGCCTAAAACAAGGACCTCTGCCAGGTTACGCAAGCGTCCTAACCACTGTAAATTTATTGTATACGAAGGATCAGACATGTATAAAAGTCAGTATAAACTATTGATTATTTTCGTGTTTTATTTTCCTGGGTTGTTTATCGCCTTGGTTTCCGAAGCGTACAAAACAGTAATCATTTATCCTTTTGATATTAACTCACAAAAGTAAATATAAACAGTAAAAATACAGCTAATTACTGAGAATACTGAACGTTTTTAGCACATACAAGAATGTAAACGGTCAAAAATACAGCTAATTACTGAAAACCTTTAACTTTTAAGCACATAGATAAATATAAACGGTCAACATTACAGCTCAGTACTGAAATAATTTAACGTTTTTTGCTCACATAAACGTAAAATGTCAAAATTGCAACTGATTATTGAAAATCTTTGACGCTTTTAGTACATGCATAAATATAAACGGTTAAAATTACAGCTAATTATTGAAAAAAAAAAGTTGACGTTTTTAGCACGTACATCAATATAAACGGTAAAAAATGCAGCTAATTATTGAAAAAAAATTTGCGCTTTTAGCACATGCATAAATATAAAAGGTTAAAATTACAGCTAATTATTGAAAAAAATTGACGTTTTTAGCACGTACATCAACATAAACGGTAAAAAATACAGCTAATTATCGAAAAAAAATTAACGTTTTTAATACATACATAAACATAAAATACCAAAACTCCAGCTAATTACTGACAACCTTCACTGTGCCGCTGGTCGAAACCCAACGAATAGGCTCTGACACTTATTCTCGCTTCGTCAATTAAAACGACCCCGAGAGAAGAGAGAAGCTTTCTTTATCGTGACACCAAAGGACATGACAGATGACACGGGAGCACGCATCCATACTTAAGAGCTTATGAAGCATGAATATTGCGGTGGTGTCATTACTCAAGTGCTAAATATTCACTCCTCGAGTCGTCCCAACACGGAATCATTATGTCATGTTCAGTGACATCTGTCTGTCTATCAAACTAGGTGTGTGTGTGTGTGTAAGTATGTATGTATACACACACAACACACTCATATATATATATATATATATATATATATATATATATATATATATATATATATATATATATATATATATATATACTGTATATATACGTAGAATCTACTGGTCACTTTTTACCAGATACATATGTAATTGTAGTAGCCACAATGCCCTCTTAACCTCTCGAATTCTTCGCGCTTTTTTAGATACGCTTGTCAGTACAAAGCCTTAAGATCCAAGTGCAAGAAATATGAAAAAATTATGATGTCCGGACATCATGATTTCTTCACATATCTTGCACTTTGATCTTAAGGCTTTGTAGTGACGATCGTATCCAAAAAAGCGCGAAGAATTCGAGAAGTTAAGAGAACATTATAACTATTAAAATCAGTGGCTATACAAAACCTAAACTCATCTTATTACGAAAGTCCCGTTACATCAGGATTTTGAGAGGGGACTTAGTCTTTATTATAAGAACCTAAAATCTGTGAAGAGTCAGCAGTGAATAGTAGTTATTATAATATATATATAGTCAACAATGATATATATATATATATATATATATATATATATATATATATATATATATATATATATATATATATATATATATATATGTGTGTGTGTGTGTGTGTGTGTGTGTGTGTGTGTGTGTGTTTTTGTGTTTTAGCTGTCCTTCAACTGTCATCTAATACCAAGAAAGAATATGAATTGAATGTAATCATGACGGTCGATTAAACTGCAAGGCTATAATTTATGAACATCCTTTTCATTAATAACAAAAAATAATTACACCTGTCAACAAGAAAGAGTAAAGTCTATGACGATGACAAGCTAGAAACCACAATAAATTATCTCTCTCTCTCTCTCTCTCTCTCTCTCTCCCCAGTGTTAAATCCTCTTAATGCCAAGCATAATCTTACCCCCTGCGGGGACGGGAGTAACTTAAAAAGAAAAATAATAAGAGAGATTTTATATGTCATAACTATTCACCCTATGCAAATTATTTTCCTACTGACTGCCTGAAATGCATACATTCCTATAATGATTATTTACTGTATTTTTCTTTCAGTTTAGAAATGACAAAAAAGACGAATCACTTTTAAAATATCTTTTTTTATATAACGTCACAGTTTCATACACTTTCACATAATACCAGCTTTTACAAAAAAATAAAATCCTTTTAATGTAAAAGTTCTATTCCGCTAATCTCATAATGGGCAATTGTTTTCTTTGTTGATTTTCATGTAATGGTTTCCAAGAATGATTATCGTGTAATGGAAGTTATTTATATTCATGCTTTTTTATTCATATTCCAGGATAATAACTGAAAAATTCATAAAATGATTTCTTGTATAACAAAATTTTTTATAATGTAAACGCTTTTTCAAATGGGTTTCACGTAATGCGCATTGCTTTTTCTTCTGTTTTTAATTCACTGTAAAACCTTATGAAACTGATTTTACTCTAAAAATGAAGCGTTATTCTACTGAATATCTGCCAATTAATATTTCAAAATGTATAATTTTTGTTCATAGAACTAAAAATTCTGTGTAAGGATTTTCTTACGATATGGAATCTTTAAAAGTGATATTCAGTCATAAGAAAAGGATTTCATCGTAAACTAAATATAATATAATATAATATATTATAATATAATATAATATAATATAATATAATATAATATAATATATAATATAATATAATTAAAAAATAATTCAAAAATCATAAACGTTTTCTATCAATGAACCCCATAAAATGAAAATATTCTAATAATATTCCATCGCATATTGGAAAAAGTTAGAATATCATCATATTCCACAGACATAACGGAATCGAAACTGCTGATGGATTTAATCTGCCTAAATACCGGTCGCTTGCGAATGGCAAATGAAAGCAATGATGAAATCCTGCGCAACAATCGTTTCCAGTGGATTAATTAGGGGGGGGGTTGAAATCACAAAACACGACGTTGCAATTCTGCTGCACCTCTCGTCACAAAATCTACTTTCCCCTTTTGAAAATGGCGGAATCAAATGGGGTCACCATCAGCAGTACATAAACATTAATTATTTCAACCCCTCCCCTCCCCAGTGGGAAGACTATATTGATAACAATCACTTCTAGATTGGCTGAATCGTGTCCCACCGGGGTATAAATGCCAGTGGCATCGTTTTGTTGTTACAGTTTCAGTAATAATAATAATAATAATAATAATAATAATAATAATAATAATTGAAATTTAATAATAATAATTGAAAGAGAAACCAACAAGATTCCTGTGTATAACTTGTTTACTTGTAAATATTTACAAATTACTATTTACAAGTAAACAAGTTAAAAACTGAAAGAAGTTTTTGTCAGGTTAATAATAATAATAATAATAATAATAATAATAATAATAATAATAATAATAATAATAATAATAATAATAATAATAATCTATTACTGCTATTATTCTTACTATTTTTTTCTTTAAAAATATAGTATAAATCAAATGCTACTCAACAAATCCACTCCATAATAACTGAAAAGTAGATGACGGAAGTTTCTTGCCATTAAATCACTGTGCCAAGTGAATGAACACTTTGAGAGAAGAGACCATTCCGTGCATGAACATTAGAGCTAACCTTGTACAGTACTACTGCTATATTTAGACATGTTTCCAATTTACAAGATGTTAGCACTTCATGTGTTTAGGAAGGTGAATCGCTTAGGTGTGAATAATGTACAACATTGAGTCAAATTCTGCAGAGCACATATTGATTCTCTCTCTCTCTCTCTCTCTCTCTCTCTCTCTCTCTCTCTCTCTCTCGTTACTGATTAATTTAGTTAGGTATGTGACATTCGAACCGATGCACGATAGGATCCGATCATGCGTGGGTTAGAATAGCATCACAACAGTTGGAATTTTACTTTATTTGGATTCAAGGTTTCGTAGGGACACACCAACCTAAAGTGAGTACGTTGGGATTTCACCGCGGGAGTTGGGTTTTCTTAATTTCCTCTTTATTACGACTTCAAGCATTCGTGTTTTCAAGTTTATACAACTTTGAGGAAATCAGGAAGTCAGTAGAGTACTGGGGTTTCTAAAAATACGTCACACATACAAATTCGCATATACATACATACACACACACACACACATACATATATATAAATATATATATATATATATATATATATATATATATATATATATATATATATATATATATATATATATATATATATATATATGTGTGTGTGTGTGTGTGTGTGTGTGTGTGTGTGTATGTAAATATACACACATATATATATACATATAAATCATCACACACAATCACACAGAAATATATATATACATGTATATATATATATATATATATATATATATATATATATATATATATATATATATATATATTATATATATATATATATAAATACATACAACTTACATTCTGAATAATTTACGTCGAGTTTTTTTGGGAGGGGGGGGAGTAAAAATTCCATGTATACCAAAGAACTATCTTCCAGAAGCGTTAAATACTTCGTCGTTATCTGCATCTCAACATTCATCACTATTCATCAGAAAAAAATTACGACAACGCTTTCTAGTCTGTCCAGAATTGATGGCGCCTCGCGAAATATAGCGAACTCTTCAGCTCTTATGGATTCACATCCAAATCAATCATCCCACAGAGGAGAAGTATTTTATGCAAATATAAATTGTGAGGAACCTAAAGATATGCATGTTACCAAATGTATTACATATACATATATATATATATATATATATATATATATATATATATATATATATATATATATATATATATATATATATATATATATATATATATATATATATATATCACAAAGTTATCAAGTACCTGGTTATTACACAAATAATAAGACCCAAAAGTTTACCTCACCTCGGCCAGATACTTGAAACCTCATAACAAAAATATTAAGACTGAATACTCTAAAGATACAGTGATCCCTTAAAACTTGCTTTTCACTTGAAAAAACCAATCTAACTTTATCAAGTTATGGGTGAGGTAACAACTAATGAGCTATAAACAGACTAGTGGAAAATGGGCATCACTTCAACTAACACTATAACGGTTTCCCTGGTTCTATTTCACTTTAATAAAGGAGGACTAGAGAGATATATCAATTACCTCGTACACATACACAAATATCCCTAATCACTGATGGTCAAAATGAAACATTGTGCTTTTAAAACTTTAAACAGACAAATTTTTTTCTAAGTTCAAAAACTATAAGCAGAGTTCACAATCTCAAAAAGATTTACTGTTATCTGACAACAGGGTAACCTAACCTTTCTCTCTTCTCGGTATGTTACGAATTCGATTTCATAACACTCAGTAATCATTTTAATATACTGCACACTGTATTAAGCAAATGGAAAAAACATATCAAAACATATTTCAGAATCACATGAGACACAATTTACCTGTAAGAAAAGACATTTTAAAATCATATCATCATATTTCACAACAAACGACGAATCTGCAAGCAAAACATAAAAAATTTCACAGAAACACATATCATATTTGTAGAATGGTTATACAGTATATATTATAACACATTATAATATATATATATATATATATATATATATATATATATATATATATATATATATAATATATACATATATATATATATACACATATATATACGCACACACACACACATATATATATATATACACACACAAAGTATACATACAGTCGTAAAAAAAAATTCATGGTACGATGGGCAGCAATCGTATCTACTAAGTGGGAAGTCGTAGGTTGGAGTCATTGGCGATATGGGCTAATGGACTTATTCCGTTAGAAAATATTTTCTACATTTTGAATTAAGAAGGAAACAAGGTACATGGTAGTTCGACAACTATGATGATCGCAGCCAGACTTAAAAGGGGCAGGCTGACAACCTCGATTTAATAAGAACTAGAGAGCTCAAGCCTCATTTTTACATAAACAGACATACTTCTACATATCTATCTATGCGTTTATTTATGTACTGTATGTATCTCTCTCTCTCTCTCTCTCTCTCTCTCTCTCTCTATATATATATATATATATATATATATATATATATATATATATATATATATATATATATATATATATATCTGACTCACTTGTATGGCCTAGTGGATAGCTTGCCTTCCACTTGAAAGACCTGGGTCTGATCCTGACGTGAGTCAGAAATTCTATATATATATATATATATATATATATATATATATATATATATATATATATATATATATATATATATATATATATATATATATATATATATATATATATATATATATATATATATATATATATATATATATATACATTATATAGTATATATATATATATATATATATATATATATATATATATATATATATATATATATATATATATATATATATATATATATATATATATGTGTGTGTGTGTGTGTGTGTGTGTGTGTGTGTGTGTGTGTGTGTGTGTGTGTGTGTGTGTGTGTGTGCATTAAAAGTCTTTGGCCAAGAGGAAAGTGAGACAACGGAGTGCAAGACCTTTCGCTTCTGGCAAAAATGCCAAATTATTCACGTCTCGAAAACAATACAATTCCTGAACAGTAATAGTGACAGGAATGAGAACAAGAGATACAAAAGCTGTTCCTGAACGAGTGTTTTTCCATTTACGCCAACTGGAATTTTCTTCCACTCGACAAAACATTTCAAAACACGAGAGCAAAACAGACATTAAAAACACAGTAAAAGCTAAAAGATCAGCATGTCAGCGACTGCGCCCCATTAATATTTTAACATGCTTAAAAGCCATTAAAATATGGCGCTATGAGTTATCAACTATTCATTATGAAACATACTAAGAGTATTTAGATAACTGAAGAGGTAAGTATTATTCAAGAAAAGTAGCAAAGGGAATAAATCATTGCAATAATATATTAATATATCAATTTAAAATAGATATAAAATTAAGGAGAATATTTAAGTATCTCACGAGGGATTGCGCAAAACGAACTATTATTGAGGTGAAGGAAAGTAATTGTAAGTTTTACATGATTGAAAACATCAATTTACCATTTTCTCCTTCACATTTTTAGTTTTCTGAAAAGAAAACTATTGTGCCGGCTTTGTCTGTCCGACCGCACTTTTTCTGTCCGCCCTCAGATCTTAAAAACTGCTGACGGTAGAGGGTTGCGAATTGCTTTGTTGATCATCCACCCTCCAATAATCAAACATACCAAATTGCAGCCCTCTAGCCCCAGTAGTTTTTATTTTATTTAAGATTAAAGTTAGCCATGATCGTGCATCTGGCAACGATATAAGCCAGGCCACCACAGGCCCGTGGCTAAAGTTTTATGGGCCGCGGCTCATACAGCATTATACCGAGACCACCGAAAGATAGATCTATCTTCGGTGGCCTTGATTATACAATGTACAGAACACTCGATTGCGCCGAAGAAACTTCGCCGCATTTTTTACTTGTTGCAATTGTTGATACCTAAATAAGGAATTAGCTTTTCTATATTCTTGATTCCCAAATTTGGAAATAAAAGAAATTAAAGCTGAGAGAACTTTGAATTTCAATAACCTTGCCCATCAGTAATTGTGCCACTGAAGCTTTATCTACAATTAAATGATGAACAAATGGCAGTATATGCATACACTTTTCTGACATCCACTTTTATATTATACCAATGACTCTATCACAACGCACACTAGCTATACGTCAGTCACAGAGTATGATATACAGTATAACAAGTTATGCAGAAACGTATAATGCATGCATTTTATATATATATATATATATATATATATATATATATATATATATATATATAGATGGATAGATAGACAGATAGATATCAAAATAGATGTTTGTGTGTGTGTGTGTGTGTTCAGGAATAACTCTGGAATGCATTGAGCAATTTCAACCAAACTTGGTATACATATGACTTACTATCTGGAAAAGAATACTGTGGGGGTAAGGCATCACTAGCACCAAAGGGCACCAAAGGGCACCAAAGGGGGTTGGGGTGGGAAGGGCTTCCCTGAAACGGGGCTGGTTCTGCCCATGACTCAATAACTAAATAAACTCTACTGATTTATAATACCTCATTTTGGTATGTATATGATTTACTATCCATAAAAGAATACTGTGGGGCGGGGGTAAAACATCACTAGCGTGAAAGGGGGTGGGGGTGGTAAAGGGACTGACATGTAAAAATAACCGAACAGCAGATGTTAGTGTCTCATCCACAGTTTTCGAGGTCGCTCAGATGAATAGTGACACTCCCGATGCCTTTTAAGTCAAAGTTCAGCCCCGACAGGAAAGGGGGTGTGAGAAGGGGTGAAATATAAAATGTCAAAAGCGTTGGGCACCGTAACTGACAAGTAACTATCTTAACAGGAGAGAGAGAGAGAGAGAGAGAGAGAGAGAGAGAGAGAGAGAGAGAGAGAGAGTTTATCGGTTGTCATACAGTTTTCCCGGGCAGCGCCGGGTTGGTCAGCTAGTACATACATACATACATACATACACACGCACACACACACATATATATAATATATATAAATATACATACATATATACATATATATATATATATATATATATATATATATATATATATATATATATATATATATATATATATATATATATATATATTTCTGCTTCTACCTAACTGATAATGCTGCCATTACTGATCGCACTAATATTCTTGCTTTACTCACCTCTCTTCTCAGATTATACAAGTAATCATCCACGTGAATACTTTCCACATTCCAAAACGATCTTTTAACTTGCTTCTAGTAACATTCGAGGCTGCGTAAAAATACTCAGACTGAGTAACTTAGAAGAATGATCTTGAATCTAATTATCTTAATGTTATGTGGCTCAGAATATGTCTGTAATTATGAAATTCTTTCCTTTCGCCTTTCATAACTAAAACTTGTTTTTCAAATACTTGGCTTTCTGCCAGGTTCTAGTAATCTATGCAACCTCGAAATGAATGCCTTTATCTTAGCGATTCAAGTGTTTATACATATAAATTATTAATTGATGTCTTCCAACACTGTTTTTGATGGTACGGAAATTCCTCTTATCGAAGTAATCTGAACGGACTACGATATGCCCGGCAAGGCTTCAGATCTACATGACGAAGAATCTAAAGTTTTAACCATTATTCCAAATTCTGAGAATGGGCTATAGTACTTATCATCTCCAGCAGTTGTAACTACTATTCGTCTTTTATCATGGAGCAGCTTCAGTTGATTTATTTGTCCTTGGATAGCATTTAGTATATTGTAAAAAGAGTTTCCTTCCACAACCACTTTTCTTTTTTTTAAATAACTGACATGTAGTCTTCACATCTCATTAATAAGTGACTCAGTTCCTCATTGGGCGGGTGGGTTCCGTTCTCAGCTAGCACTCTGCTGGCCGCGAGTTCGAATCTCCGACCGGCCAATGAAGAGTAAGAGGAATTTATTTCTGGTGATAAAAATTCATCTCTCGCTACAATGTGGCTCGGATTCCACAATAACCTGTAGGTCCCGTTGCTAGTTAACCAACTGGTTCTTAGCCACGTAAAATAAGTCTAATCCTTCGGGCCAGCCCTAGGAGAACTGTTAATCAGCTCAGTGGTCTGGTTACTGTAAAGGTATACTTAAATAAATAAGTGACTCTTCCATCAAAATTGGATTCATCATAAATCTATCTACTGGGACGGCAATTTATTTTTTCTTCTACAGATATAACTTTGGACACCACTCCCACGAGGTTCACGGCTATATCGTGTCACCGCTTCACCATACACATACAAAGCAGGCTTCGCATTCCCCCAGACGCTAATAACCGGTCCTTCATACCGTTCGATTACAGCATATGGGGCTCCCTGTCTTCCTCTGAGTTCCCTGAATCACATAAACCGCGGTGTTTTATAGGCAAGCTTGATGTGGCCTTAAAAATACACGTATCCATCACCCTTTCTCTTTCCCGGCGGATCTTGAATTATTCAAGTATGATGTCTGTCTCGGTCAAACACTACAAAGAATCGAGACAGATCGCTAGACAAATGAAGTGCAGCGCTTCATGTGTGGATGGAGGCCAGCCGTGTTTATAATGTACGTGAATATCCTACCTAAGAGAGAGAGAGAGAGAGAGAGAGAGAGAGAGAGAGAGAGAGCCGTTTTAGTAGAATGTATATACAAACACGGAATATACAAAACGTATATGTAAACCTACGAAACCTTGAGAGAGAGAGAGAGAGAGAGAGAGAGAGAGAGAGAGCCGTTTTAGTAGTATGTATATACAAACACGGAATATACAAAACGTACATGTATACGA
>NC_089767.1:27572008-27577008 GCF_040412425.1 Macrobrachium rosenbergii
AATGGGGGTAATAGCTGTTGTCATGTTTCTCTCTAAAGTTACGCCCTATTAGGGGAAATGGCATTTTTAACACAGGGGGAGGCGATATATTTACCCTGTTACACCTCTCTCTCTCTCTCTCTCTCTCTCTCTCTCTCTCTCTCTCTCTCTCTCTCTCTCTCTCTTCTCTCACAGGTATTTGGGTATACAGGTATTTGGGTGATAAACGTTTTTAATATAAGGATGTTTTTAAAGTTAATGATAAACGATTTTTAATATGAAGATAACAGAGATTTTTAAAGTTAATATTATACAGTATACTGTTCAAATGTATATATATATATATATACATACATACATATATATACTATATATATATATATATATATATATATATATATATATATATATATATATATATATATATATATATATATATATTTCCACAGACTTGGAATACGAAAACATAAGCCTATAAAAATCTGGCTACAGTGAAACGGTTATGATAAGCATGTACTCACGATAAAATATGCAACCTTTTACTAACTACATTACGAAATATAATCTGATTTACAAATTTGCAAAGTAATAATATGACGACTTAGCTACGAACAACGTAAATGAACGGGAGCAAAGATAAGTAAGAATACCCAGATCAGTATTAGATTAAGTAATTTGATTTACTTCCATGAAAACGACCCAAAATCGAACACTCGATAAAGCGTCCAAACTACTTCCGGGCACTTGGAAAACGAGAGGATAAAAAACAAAAAAACAAAAAACAAAAAAAAACGCAAAAAATACCCGGTCACTCAGCATAAAAATGACGCGCACTGCATTTGACATTTCGGATTAGTGCCAGAAAGCGAGTGAGGTGAATCGACAGCTTAAAATATGATGAAGTTTCCTCCCTCTCCACATCCCTCCCCCTCCCCCCTTTTCCAGTGCTCAACCCTTTGCTGCCGGTGGAGAAGTTGAATGTGGGGAACACACCTCTGAAGTTTGGTGGACATACTGGTGTTCTCTCAACTTCACACTTACTGTTAAGGGGTTATAGCTATTCGAAGTAACTGAATCGAAATGGGACAGCACCCGAAATGAAAATAATTAACTTAAACTGGGTCTGTATTCCAAAGTTTATAAAGCACTGGGTTGTGATAACAGGAATTAAATGATGGACTTTATTTGATTTATTAAAATTCGGCTATGAAGCCAAACACTGGGGATATATATATATATATATATATATATATATATATATATATATATATATATATATATATATATATATATATAATTATATAAATATATATATATTATATATAAATATATATATATATATATATATATATATATATATATATATATATATATATATATATATATATATATATATATATATATATATATATAATATATATATATAAATATGTACATATATATATATATATATATATATATATATATATATATATATATATATATATATATATATATATATATATATATATATATATATATATATATATATATATAAAAAACAAAACACACAAAACAGGAAGTTGGAGTGGTTGGACAGCAAAATGAAAGAAAGGAAGTGGGAACGGTGGTAAAACAAAAGGCTAAAATGTGGGTGCAAGTAGGAGCGTACGAGGCGCTGCATACAACCTTTAGCAATGACTACAGTGCACCATGTGAGGTGCATTGACGTCACCACTCCTTAGGGGAATTTTAATTATTCAAAGCGACTGAAGCAAAATGAACGTAGCACCTCAATGTACATTTACTTTAAAAATAGGGGTAATGGGGGGGGGGAGAAATAAAAAATAAACTAACTTGAACCTATATTTCAAAGTTTAAAAAGCTATGCGTTACATAATGCAAAGCAAAGGGAACAGATGAGACGCAATGACGAATACAAACAGTAACATACGAAGCTACGGAGATGATGATGATGATTATTATTATTATTATTATTATTATTATTATTATTATTATTATTATTATTATTATTATTATAATACCAGTCAGACGTCAGGAAAAGAAAAAGAAGAAAACACCGTCCGTAAAATCTACGGACTTACATCCCAGGTTTCAGTAACCTGCTGTAATGCTTTGAAATAAAGAATTTCTGCTGTAAGAAAGACGCTGTTTCATCCATCGAAATATGAACACTGGACAATTACTGACTAATATTGATGTGCAGGAAAATCGAACTACTAGAAGAACTGAAACTCAGTATAAAATCAATTCGCAAAATGCAGCCATTTTATTCAACAAATTATTATTATTATTATTATTATTATTATTATTATTATTATTATTATTATTATTATTCAGAAGATCAATCATATTCATATGGAATAAGCACACAGGGACCAATGACTTGATATTCGAGCTTCCAAAGAATATGGTATTCATTATCAAGTAGCAACAGAAGGTAATGGGAAATACAAAAAGAAAAAATCTTATTAAAAAAAAAAAATAATTTAACAAATTAATACATAAATACACAAAAAATGTAGGTAAATTGTCAAAATAAAAGGAGAATTACTGTAAACTAATTCTTTCCATATACGGAAAAGCTATGCGATTATCTTCTCTATTCCCCATCTTACGCTGCATTTCCTACTACGCACCCATTTTTTTTTTCACATTTCATTTTACTTTACACTTTGGGTCTGTCGTTCCCCTGGAAAGCTTTAGCACGAAAAATCCACTGGATTTTTCCGATTGGATTTCGCCTGAATAATCGCATTATGATATCGGTCACGTGAGGCAGTCATTCCTAAATGGAAAATTTATGCTACTGCGAAAAATCGGGAATTGGTGCCTTTCTCTCTTTTTCGTGTCCTTCAACCTGTGCGTTTCGGTTGCTTATGAACGATTACCTCCATTCCCGCTTCCTTTCTTCAATCTTGCTGTTCAGCCTCTCTAACTATTACTTATTATTGAAATTGTCGGATATCCTCGCAATACCAACTATAGATCCTCGTACCTCATTTCCATTATTTTCTGGATCTCTTTACCTTGCTGTCTAACCACTCCAACTCTTTCCTTTTTCTTTCCCCGCTAAGTGGCCGAAAGTACCAAGTCGTTAGCTTGACAACCTGAATTTGATAAAATCAATCAGTTGCTTAAAAATAAATACTTGGCTTGACAACCTGAATTTGATAAAATCAATCAGTTGCTTAAAAATAAATATCTCATTATTTGGTTGCACTATTTATAATTAAGAGGAATATCACTCTTTCAGTGTCTGACCTTTTCATAGCTACTTAGCCTTCAAGTTCTCCATGACACGTAATATGCAAATAAATACCTGTAAAATTCCTGTCTGTAGCTACTCACCCGTTTAAGCCTCTTCATCATGAAATAGGCAAATAAATACCTGTAAAATTCCTGTCTGTAGCTACTCACCCGTTTAAGCCTCTTCATCATGAAATAGGCAAACAAATACCTGTAAAATTCCTATCCTGAGCTACTCACCCGTTCAAGTCTCTTCATCACGAAATAGGCAAATAAATACCTGTAAAATTCCTGACCCGGTTTTAAAATATTTCTCTCCATTCCAAGAAAAACCTCGCCCGGTCCAACAACAGATCCTCCATTTCAAGACAGACTCCCGAGACACGACGATTAATGTTCGTCTGCTCTCTCTCTCTCTCTCTCTCTCTCTCTCTCTCTCTCTCTCTCTCTCTCTCTCTCATTTATAAAGCTGCTTCGGTAATAAACAACCGTTAGCACGTATGCAGTCGTCATAATGCCGGCGAGAAAATGGCAAGTCGCCGCTTCTTTAGGTAGTGTTTATGAAAGAGGAATGGCCGGGTTTATGCAGCTTAGCCTTACGGAAAATACATTTCGCAAGGATCGCCACAAAAGCCTGGAGTATAATGGCAGAATTCCGGGAAGAATAAACTAAATGCATAAAACATTTTAAGGTTCGAGAAGAAATATTCTTAGTGTGTAAATATATATATATATATATATATATATATATATATATATATATATATATACATATATATAAATATATATATATATATATATATAAATATATATATATATATATATATATATATATATATATATATATATATATATAAATATAAATATATATATATAAATATATATATATATATATATATATATATATATATAATATATATATTATATAAACTGAGTGCTTGAGTACACAAACACACACACATACACATAAACACACGCACACATATATACAAAGACTGTCTTTAAGTGTCCTTATGGGACTGAAGCTCACGTAAAGAGGAAAGTTAAATTATTTCCCAGCACAACGGTAAAAGAATACAAGAGGGCGCGAAAAGATGAATTATCAGAGATACCAGAAATATGAATACATATATGCGAAATAGAGGTATCAAGCACCAATGTTCCATTACGGTCAATAAAAGAAAAAATATGAACCGCGAAAAATCAAACGGATGACAGTTTAAATATTTCTGAAGGTCAAAGACAGAGAGAGAGATATGGATCAGTGGCTTTGAGCAGCGGATCTCGCTAGTTCAGATTCGACTCAACAGATGGCGCTGGTTTCTCCTCAGTCTCCTCCGGCCTCCTTGGGCGTCTTTCGTCTCTGCTCGTGGAAATGAGCAGCGAAAGTACCCTAATCACCGGAAGAGGAGGAAAATTAACCGCAACAAGTCTTTATCTTTTTTTTTTTTTATGGAGATGCATTACTACTTGAGGTTTAAATTCACGTTTTCTAATATGACGGGTAAATTCTTTTCTTTTTTTTTTTTTGTTCCCACGATAATGGAAGTCAGCGTTCTTGAATTCTTTTTTATAATTCTTATTTTATATTATATTTTAGATTACTCTTATTTTACTTACGTGGCATTTTTAATTTCTGGACTTCGTTTTTTTACTTTATTTATTCCTTATCAAGATCACTGTGCTTACTCTCTCACAACTATTACCTTTATCATTCCATTGCTCGTGCTTAAATTTTTACCGTAAATTCATACACAAATGATATATATATA
>NC_089767.1:27592008-27597008 GCF_040412425.1 Macrobrachium rosenbergii
CATCATATGCAGTTTACCTATACTATAACTAGTGTATCATCATAGCCAGTAAAACCTCTAAAATTTGGAAAATGCAAGAAAACCAAGAGGCTGGGATAATGTAAATTTTGTCTCTGGCATGTATGTATGCATGCGTAGCAGAAACACACAGGGGCCACTAAATCCAATAAACGCAAAAAATTAGTCAGAAAAAAATCTATTTTCATATCTGTCAGTATTAATATGTAAAAAAAAAAAAGCATAATTCCTTAAAACAGCAGCTGCGTTAGTTTAACAGCATCGCCAATAGTTAACAAATATATAAAGGAAAGTTCGCTAAATGTAGCACATTAGGAAGGACATCCATCGCCAGAGACAGCAAAGTTGCTAAGATGACAGGAAAGAAGAGAAAGAATGCGAATGTAAGGAAACGTACATAAATTAAGAAATGACAGAGCAATAAATACATATACTCGATATATAAACTTGAATTTAAAATTAACAGCATCTTTGCAGATGGAGCAATAAGTTCTATCAGTTTTATAATTAAATTCAGGCAAAACATCTTATATAAATACCATTTTCAGTTCCTGGAAAAATAGAATAACTGCCCTGTATTAAGTACGGACTCATCAAACAAAACCAATGAGCACTTACTAACAACTGAATTTTTTAATATCAATGTTATGGTATGTTATGTAAATTGGATATGGATTTTTTCAAGTTTAATTAGTTTTACAGTTCAATCCAGGCCAAACATCTTATGAGAAATGCCATTTTTACTTCCTGGAAAAATACAATAACTGCGCAGTTACGTGTGGACTCATTAAACAAAACCAATAAGCAGGCTACTAATAACAGACCTCTTAACGTCAATGTTATTGTATATTATATGAATTGGATAGGAATTTTTCAATATTCACGGGGAATGTCACCAAATGTATACTGGTTTTATGAACATGGTTTTATGAAGACTTTGATACCGGGCAAAAAAAGCACACACACACGCACATACACACACACACGCACACTGAACAGTGCCTGACGTTAAGTTCTTTTTGCTATCAAAATGCATTGGCTAGAATGGCCTTGCTATGTAATATTCAGTAGTAGCTTCAGTGTCGATTTTTCAATGACTTCCTCTCACACAATAATGAAAAATGCTGTACATTTTGTGGCAAATGCGAAAATACTCACTCGCCAAAAGCTCCACCTTTCGAAAACTCCACTTTTCCAGAACTCCACTTTTCGAAAACTCCACTTTTCGAATGGAGCATTACACCATAAACAATGCATGACTGAACTCCAAAGGAGCTACCTTGAAAATACAGAGGTGGAATAATTCAGAACTGAATGAAATGGCCTTGTATTTTGAGTAAATGTCAGTCGTAAAATGTCATTGCTAATGAAATAATAATGGATAGGTACCACGTTTCTCTCCAAAACAACACATTCCCATCTGAATACAATTGTAAGCCACGCGCTATGTGGCTTTAAAGATTATTTCTAACAAATCTCAGACCAGATATTGAGACCCATATAAACGATACCTACATAACACATAACTCACACACACACACAAACACACACATATTACATTTAATGGTACATTTTTTAGAAGTTATAAAGGAAACAGTTAGCTTAGAGAATAATGCAACAAATGAACTCATTGACGCTCTGTGAGTCTGCTCTCGGCAGTTTCATACCATGGCAGAGGAGTCATAAACTTTGGGTGAAATATACTTTAATTTTTTACTTTTTTTAATTATACACAGCACAAATATACATATATCATATATATCTTCCTTGTATTCTTTGTCTTCTTTGTCTTTAGCTTTGCCCATTTCCATATGGGGTCGCTGTTTCCTATTAGCCTTTTCCATATTCTTCTGTCCAATACATCCTGGCTTCTTAAACTTTTCTCCCGCATGTCATTTGCTATTATATCCTTCTATCTGAGCTTTGGCCTTTCTCTTCTACTTCTTCCTTCTACTTACATATATTACATATATGTATATACACATACATACATATATATATATATATATATATATATATATATATATATATATATATATATATATATATATATATATACATTTATATATATGTATGTATATATATATATATATATATATATATATATATATATATATATATATATATATATATATATATATATATATACATATATATAATTATTTGTGCCGTGTATAACTCCAGAAAATAAAAAAAAATCTGATGCATATTTCGCGCGAACATGAAGGCACCTCTACCATGATTCAATCGATGTGAAACTCCCCGGAGCAGACACAAACACAGAGTAAATTAGGTCATTTGTTTAATTATTCTCTGCAATAATTTATAACTCTTTATTTATAACGTCTATAAAATACATATATTAAATATGATATTCTCATGTATGTATATATATATATATATATATATATATATATATATATATATATATATATATATATATATATATATATATATAAAAATGTAGAGAGAGAGAGAGAGAGAGAGAGAGAGAGAGAGAGAGAGTACCAGGAACGACCTTTTAAGCAAATGTTACCGGCAATGACATTTACGATTGACCACAAAAAGATGCGAATCTCATTAACTTTCAAGAGTATACTCAAATAGAGTATGTCTTGCTTTCTGAACCCTGTTGGAATTCCTTTAAACTTAAATAAGCCCGCGACTAACAAAAACGCCAGATGGTCGATCACAAGACAACTAATAATGAATTGAACTGAATACAGAATTCAGTTCAAAGGCCAAGCATCGGGACCTATGAGGTCATTAGCGCTGCAACGGAAATTGACAGTAAGAAGGTCTGTAAGGTGTAACAGGAGGAAAACCTCGCACTGCACTATGAATCAATTGTTAGGAGAGGGTGGAAAGCAAGATGGAAGAAAGAGAATGTGAAAGGAGGTACAGTAAAAGGAACGAAAGGGGTTGCAGCTACGGGCCAAAGGCATGCTGCAAAGAACCTTAAGGAATGCCTACAGTGCACCGCATGAGGTGCACTGACGGTACTAACCCCCTACGGATGGTTTAATAATGAGAGATATTGAAGGATATTTTGCAAAAGAGAAGGAGTAAGGTAATTTTTTTTGCAAAAATGATATGCTCAGATCAGTACCAGCAAAGGGGATTTTTAGTTTTCGCAAACCAATGCTGAATATTTCGATGCATTTGCAATATGATATATACTTGATTCATAACAGAAATACACAGTCAGTCTACATGACCTTAACTTACGTTTTATGCCTATTTGCCTCATACTTTTTCCTTGACGGTTTAACCTCAATTTACTTCTTCCTTCATATTTACCTTCTCTTCACGGCAAAAAAAAAAAAGAAAAAGAAAATTAAGACAACATTCAACAAAAACATCAATCTTTATTTTTTCCGCCAATATCTATCTTCCAATAGACGTCTGTAATGTGACGAAATCAAGTTATTAGCGATTTTATGGTCAGCGAATTATGTCTGCTACGCACCAGTCGATGACACGTGAAACGTGGCTGAAAAAATTCACAAACTGGCAACTTTCAATGAGTCGCGATTAGGCCAAATGACCTTTTCACAGGCCGCTGAGTACGTACAATCAAGAATGTAACCGGATTAAAAAAAATACCAAACGTGGGACGATAGACTAATGGGTAATATATATTTATAATAAGCGATAATAAGACTTGATTTCTTTATATATAATTAATATTAAAATATCATTATACCAGATAATACTGAGCAAAATAATGAGAATTTCATGTAAAAATCGAAGACATTATAAGCCACTGAGGGCAAAATGATATATCAAATCGAACCGTGGTAATTTATCATAGACAATTTTAGGTAAATGACAGCGAACAACAGAGAGAGAGAGAGAGAGAGAGAGAGAGAGAGAGAGAGAGAGAGAGAGACCTAATCGTAAGTTCCCTAATAGAACCATTTATATATATATATATATATATATATATATATATATAATATATATATATATACCATTATATATATATATATATATATATATATATATATATATATATATATATATATATATATATATATATATATATAAATGGTTCTATATAGGGACACACACACACACACACACACACATATATATATATATATATATATATATATATATATATATATATATATATATATATATATATATATATATATAATATATATGGTAAATATATATATATATATATATACTAATATATATATAATATATATATATATATATATATATCTCTATCTCTATCTCTCTGTCTGTGTGTGTGTGTATGTATGTATGTATATATATATATATATGTATATGTGTATATATATATATACACATATACATATATGCAGAGAGAGAGAGAGAGAGAGAGAGAGAGAGAGAGAGAGAGAGAGAGAGAGAGAGAGAGATACCTAACCATAAGCCCCTAACAGAACCATTCACTGAAAAACAGCCTAAAGCAAAAAGTTAATGGAAATATGTACGCAAAATGACATCTCCCGGGACACAAGCCGTTGCTGGCGCGGATCAGGTCACACAGCGCATTCAGTATAGAACAAGAATCGCAAATAAATATTTACCAAACTACTCCTGTCAACACCCTGATGAAGCACGACACTTGTTGCGAGAAATGTACAGTACCCGTAATGTTTACCTGAAGCTATTTACGGCTGGGATGTCCATAGTATTGACATTCCCTTCCATTTTAACTT
This sequence comes from Macrobrachium rosenbergii, assembly GCF_040412425.1. NCBI lineage: Eukaryota > Metazoa > Arthropoda > Malacostraca > Decapoda > Palaemonidae > Macrobrachium > Macrobrachium rosenbergii. The sequence continues at coordinate 27,596,724 of NC_089767.1, forward strand.
ATAATACTTCGCTGAATATACGGTGACGTAACCCGGGGGAGTTTCAGGGTCACTGTTAGGTAATGTAACGTAACGGATCTACAGAATACCTATCGAATACGGATAACGGTGGAATGTACAAGAATCGTTATCATAGTATTGAGGGTATGATAGAATATACGAGTATATAAATTTACCTGTATGAGCTCCTGCTATTCATGTAATCTAGGAGCGGCAGACCGTATCCTCTTCCTCGCTCAAAGGCAAATAAACACTAACAAATAAACAACAGCAAAATATAAATAT
>NC_089767.1:27602008-27604508 GCF_040412425.1 Macrobrachium rosenbergii
TGTCTTTGGGTTGATTAAATTTTGGCCCCCTTGAGGGAAGGACACTGAAACCATTTTCCTGAAAATAGACGGAATTTGGGACGATGGCAGTGACTTATTACCGAAGAGGGTGGAAGGGTGCGCACGGACACACACACAAATACACACACACAAACAGAAGGAAATTAAACTTACTGAAATGCATCGGGAATTTTCAATATATTAGTATTATACTGAACTCTGGATGACCACATCACATGTGCTGTAGTGTTGCCGTGCATGATTCCGACATCATTACATTTCATCCTAATCTACAGTGATACTGAAAACTCTTCTAACATGCAGCAGTTTACCAGCAGTTCCAGAAAACCAGACTAACAATAATCGATGTAGTGTCAAAAGAGAGAGAGAGAAACAGACCATCAGTCAATTAACTGTTGAAAAGTCCACCTTAAATAAAGGGCCATTCAAATTCATCTATTATTCATGGTAACGATGGAATTCCCAATTACTCTAAAGTATTGAAGTACTTTCTGTTTCAAATACTCTGATAAGGTTGGCTGACAGTTCCCTTGAGGATTCTATCTATTTATTTAACAATTATCGTTGTTATCTAATCAAAATCTATCAACTTTAAGACTTCCCAGTCTGTATGTGTATATGTGTATGTATATATATATATATATATATATATATATATATATATATATATATATATATATATACACACACACACACACACACACACACACATACACATATATATATACACATATATATATATATATATATATATATAAGAGAGAGAGAGAGATAGAATTCAAATGATATATATATAATGAATATTTTAATTTCAAAAAAATAGTGTGACGCTTCTATTTGGAAAAATATTTAATCGCAGCGTGATTTAAACTAGGTTTCCTTCAATAACTGGAATAATTTTACTGAATCACTATTCGGCAAAAACTTAATTTTTAAATGTTCTTATTTTTTCCTTTTGTGTTACTATTACCGGACGAACTGTACAAGAAAAAGATTGTGCGTGACCTACGGAAGTTATTCTGTACGTAATTAAAATCGTGTTTCGTGACTTTCACTAACGCCCTTCCTTCCAGCTTTGTAAACCAATGAAAATAAATATGGAAATTTATACCAGTTCATACGTGTCATGACTTTACATCAATATTCAATAAACAGGGGTTAATTTATGATTCATGTATGCAGAAATATAATAACGCATATAAACGTTTTCCATTTTGGACATAAAATCAGAGCGAATGTTTTGACCTTTCAAAAATATATAAAGGCGAGGAAGGGGGGAGGGGGATCATTATTTGCTTTACGGCCACAACTTTGAGAGATAGAGTCAGCGGATAAAACAAAAGGATGAAAGCAGAGGTTTTCATGGAAAAAATAATTAACAGTGTTATTATCGCGACCCGGAAGTACACTATTATAAAAATGTTGGTGTATAAACCGCTTAATTTCAATACTGCTAAAAAAGATAACTGGTACTTAACAGAAAATCTGCAATGCCTCCTCTCTCTCTCTCTCTCTCTCTCTCTCTCTCTCTCTCTCTCTCTCTCTCTCTCTCTCTCTCTCTCTCTCTCTCTGGTCACCTGTTTTGAATCTTTGAACTAAAACTCAGAACATAATTTAATATTCCGAAAACTTGTGTAAAATTAATTTTTATGAATTTCTTTATTAAAGGCAAAATTATGAATTCGGATAAATAGCTTTCCAATTCTTATGTTGGATGAACACGAGTCTATCTTACATAAAAGAAAATGAACTAGAATATGTCTTTTGAAACAGAAAATAAAAACATGTACTTGTGCTATAAGGCAAAAGCACTTCGAGTACAATTACTCTGGGAAACAAATAGTGAAAAAAAAAACTCACAACAATAACTACTACTAATATTAAGAACACTACTACAACTAAAAATAACAACAACAATAGTAGCAATAAATAGTTCACATACACGTCATCAACAACAGGAATCCTCTTACTTTGGGAAGAAATGATAATTTACCGAAGGGTACCAAAAATTCACTATTGTGTTCATCAAATCCTTTCATATATTGCAACTGTAAGCAACCAACATTATAGTTTGCATCACAAAAAAGAAAAAAGCACTGTATTTTTCTAAAACTCTCTTTACACAATGAAGACACATTTAAGTTGCATAACTTCTTAAAGCTCAAGTATGTTTCGATCAAAAGATCCTCATTGGTTCGAGGCACAATGATTTGATATTATACAGCGCAAGATATGATAAAAATCACATCTCTAAGCAATGTAATGTATGATAAAAATCACGTGTCTGAGCAATGTAATATATGATAAAAAATCAGATCTCCAAGCAATGTAATATGTGATAAAAATCAGATCTCTAAGCAGTGATCACAAGACATTTTATTCTGAGACAATCTTTCATGTATAGAAATTATCAAAACTCCGGTAAACCATATATTTCATACAGTATATACATACACACACAAACATTTTATACGAGTAT
>NC_089767.1:27614508-27617008 GCF_040412425.1 Macrobrachium rosenbergii
CCTTCTGTTTTTATAGCTAAATTCCTAAAACTTTTTAAGCACGTGTAATTGGTCATCTAGTCTTGTCTTTGATCAATGCCCCTCAAACAAAAAATATGTGGTCAGATATATCTTTTTTCCCCAGTTTCCTTTATCACTCATTTTTACCTATTTTCATGCCTGGAATTAATTACAATTCTGTGATGCCCATCAACTGGATTTTATTTCAGAAAAAAAATAAAGGTAAAAATAAAAAAAATGACAATTCTGTATACCAGACAATAAACAGTACTACCTCTATTGAAAAAACCACACACACACACACACACACACACAAAATGAGGGATTAATGTAGCTGTAGCATCACAATAATCCCTGAAGTAGATTAATACAGGATTAATCGTCCGCTGCACGGAAAAAAAAAATCCCCCGAATCATTTTTTCGAGCGAAGCCGACCGGTTTATTATGGTTCGGCGGCAATAGAGAATGATTTTTAACCTCCCTCAATGCGTATCCCCTGACACGCATAAATAAAGGGAGAAATGCAACAATGTGTTTTGTTTTGCTTTTTGGAAAACAACGGCAATGATGCTTCGAAATGTCACGACCCGAGAAGGGGGGAAAAATCTTTTTCGGTAAACAACTATTTTATGAATGCGAGCAAATTTAGATTCTGAGTAATCCAGGGCGTGAGAGGTGAGCACGTTTATGAGCGCGCGCGCGCGTGAGAACGAGAGAGAGAGAGAGAGAGAGAGAGAGAGAGAGAGAGAGAGAGAGAGAGAGATTGGGGGGAGCAATTTGTCGAATATTGTAGGAACAAACTCAAGCCCTGTTTAAATGAGAGAGAGAGAGAGAGAGAGAGAGAGAGAGAGAGAGAGAGAGAGAGAGAGAGAGAGAGAGGGGTAAAGCAATTTGTCGAATATTGCAAAAACAAACTCAATCCCTGTTCAAATGAGAGAGAGAGAGAGAGAGAGAGAGAGAGAGAGAGAGAGAGAGAGAGAGAGAGAGAGAAGAAGGGAAAAGCAATTTGTCGAATGCTGTAGAAACAAGCTCAAGCCCTGTTTAAATAAACAAATTAATATTTGTCTCGGATGCTGCATCTGGTCTGATTGCTAACCTGCACCGCCCGCCCGCCTCTCAGCGTTCCAGGTGGCCGACAAAACTTCCAGTTCTATATTTATACTTCCTGTTGCTTTGTGCCTCAACAAATAAACATGCAGGACTGGCTCAAATGTCGGGGAGGTTACAAAGAATGTAAACAAAATAATGATAAATATTTTGACTATTACAGTCTTTATCATGTAGAAAAAAATCTATATACTGTACATCCAGTGGTATTCACAAACTATGAATACTCGCATAAAAATTAAAGTTACGTGTAAAACTGTGACTTAGAACCTATAACAAACACAACAATGAATATCTGGACTATCACAATCTTACTGTGAACAGAACAGAACAGGATATAGAATTTAGGCCGAAAGGCAAGCACTGGGACAGAACAGGATACAGGATATACAATTTAGGCCGGAGGTCAAGCGCTGGGACAATCTTATTGTGTACAAAAATTCTATACACATCCAATGGAACTTACAAATAACGAATATTCGTATAATAACAAATAAAATGTTTCGTGTAAAACTGTGACTTTAAAACAATGTATGTGTATAAGTCATTTTCATACGGGGGAGAGACGAATATGGGCCATGGCTCCAATTTTTTTTACAAGGGTGATAAATTTGTCCCTTCAAAAGCACCTGACTGACCGATTTACGTAATACAGAGGTCAGAAAAAGTTACACTGTAGATTTGAATGCTATCAAGGCTGATCCAACGCATAAAGTCAATCTTTTTCAACAACAAGGCTCGTGGAAATGTCTAAAAAAACAAGATAAAGGCTACAAGCAATGACCTTATGAAAGGGATGGTGCGAATTTAGGTCGATTTACACACATCAAAAAGAATAAGAGATCGGAAAACATCACTGAACAAAACAATACTCAATGCAAAGACCGGTAAGGCACAAAATCCTCTAGTTTTGAATGGTACTTCCAGCTTCTTGGAGGGATCACCAGACACTTCAATGATGTAATATCTTCCAGATGTACTAGTTTATAATTCTCAGCCCGGAAATGAGACAAAATTCTTAAAAATAGACAACTTATCGTCTGTCAAGTTGGGTAATAACAGCATCACTGGAGGTTCAGCGTAAATGATAAAAGAGCCCCCCCAAGAGAAAAGAGGATTTTTGAAGAGTAGAATCATCTGCATGTATTTGGAAGAGTTCATAGATGAATCATTTACGATAGAAAAAAGTAAAAAATGCCCCAGAGTTTCTTCGGCGCAATCGAGTCTTCTGTACAGCGTGAGGCTCTCAGCCATGACCCATGAAAATTTCAGCCACGGCCCGGTGTGGCCTGTGTTGTTGGCACATATAGCGGTGCCATACGCACGATCATGACTAACTTTAACCTTAAATAGAATAAAAAAAAAATACTGAGGCTAGAGGGCTGCAATTTG
>NC_089767.1:27627008-27634508 GCF_040412425.1 Macrobrachium rosenbergii
TATATTTTGTGTTTGCTCTGGTTAGTCCCTGTTATACCTAATAATTGTTTATGATCAATTTAAAGAAAAGCGTCAATATGAAACAAAGTTCCGTAAATCAGATACCGTAAATTAAGCTTCATCTCTCATGACTATACGTGTTAGTGGGGTGCCCCAACTGGCATTGCTACTTTAAAGGGAGATGACGTAGTTCAGACTGGGCCCACTGATAAACGTGAGATCCTAAACTATGTTCCCGGTAAATAGTTGGATGGTGATAATACAATAACATTAGAGCTTTGCCGCTGGAATCCTTTGAATGTGGGGCGACCCCGGAAATAAATGTAATGATAAGATACTGAATAAATAATAATAATAATAATAATAATAATAATAATAATAATAATAATAATAATAATAATAATAATAATAATAGTGTAGGCATTTCTACAATTACAATTGAAAAGAATTCCTTTTTTTTTTTTTTTGGACGACCAAAAGTCAAATGATTTTCTGAAAAATATACAAGGTTGTCTATACGTGGTATACGGCTCACAGAGTAAGGAATAAAAATACTATCCTAAAAATGTTAAATCAAGTTGTTCTTTGTTACTCCTACACACAAACCAGAGTGGCAGCAGGTGTTTTGAGAACAATAAAACTAAATCAATATAGCGAGTCATTATCGAGTCATTATCTCACCCCTCAAAAATCATGCAGATAATTAGGATATCTGGAAAATCCTGACAATATGGAGTTCATAGGGAGGTAGGAAGGAAGTTTAATCATAGATTTATAAGTTCGAAGATTTTTTCGAGTATTCTGGTTTATTTTTCCTTAAACACAACACTTGTCATAAAAAAATGTAGAATTAGGAATAGAGACATTCGAGTGAAAGGATGTGTATATCACACACACACACACACACACACACAGAGAGAGAGAGAGAGAGAGAGAGAGAGAGAGAGAGAGAGAGAGAGAGAGAGAGAGAGAGAGAGAGATCCTCGACTTAAACCCAACACCTGTCAAGAAAAAATCGAGAAACATCTCAACATATTCGAATACATAAAGGGTGTGCATATGAGAGAGAGAGAGAGAGAGAGAGAGAGAGAGAGAGAGAGAGAGAGAGAGAGAGAGAGAGAGAGAGAGAAAAGTAAGGTGGTAATTCTCCCACTTGCTGCGAAAACGAGTTGTTCCGCGCCCAACGGATCGCCACATTAATGTTTATACCTCATCATCTTCTCCGCGGTTCTCTCACAGTACGAAAAGACGCCTTTTCCTGAAAATTCAAGTCTCACTCCCGCGTGCTGGAGGAAAATTTCATTAAACAGATGAAATCCTCCTCGGCTTGTTTTTTCCTCTATTGTGAATGCAGCAGGAGTCTTTTTTTTTTTTTCTTTTTTTTATGCTCCTCAGAGCGTATACAGCTTGAAGATTTAATTTGCTGCATATCACGGAGGAAACGTATTTTTGCGCTGCACTCGCCAGCCTTGCAGATGCCGAGGTGCTTCTCGTTGCTGTTTCTGGTGCTGCTGCTCAGTTTTTAAGAAGACCGTCGCCAGAAAAAAATTAAAAATTAAAAATTTAAACAAAATTCCTTCTGGTGCCGTTACTCAGTTTTTAAGAAGAGCGTCTTCAGTAAAAAAATAAATAAAAAAAAAAAAATAAAAAAAAAAATGCTTCTGGTGAAGCTGCTCAGTTTTTAAGAAGAGCGTCGTCAGTAAAAAAAAATAAAAAAATAAAAAATAAAAAATAAAAAAAAATCCTTCTGGTGCTGCTGCTCAGTTTTTAAGGAAAGCGTCGTCAGTAAAAAAAATTTTAATTAAAAATCTAAAAGATAACAAAAAATTCCTTCTGGTGCTGCTGCTCAGTTTTTAAGAAGACCGTCGTCAGTAAAAACAATAAAAAATAAAAAAACGTAAAATATAAAAAAAAATTCTTCTGGTACCGCAGCTCAGTTTTTAAGAAGAGCGTCGTCAGTAAAAACAAATTTAAATAAAAAAAATGTTAAATAAAAAAAATCCTTTCTGGTGCCGCTGCTCAGTTTTTAAGGAGAGCGTCGTCAGTAAAAAAAATTTTTTAAATTTAAAAAATAAAAAAAATTCCTTCTGGTGCCGCTGCTCAGTTTTTAAGAGCGTCGTCAGCAAAGAAAAAAAATAAAAAATAAAAAAATTAAAAAAATCCTTCTGGTACCGCTGCTCAGTTTTTAAGAAGAGCGTCGTCAGTAAAAAAAAATACAAAGAATAAAAATTAAAAGATTAAAAAAAATCCTTCCGGTGCTGCCACTCTGTTTTTAAGAAGAGCGTCGCCAATAAAAAAAAATAATAAAAATAAAAATAATATAAAACTGCTTCTGGTGCTGCTGCTCAGTTTTTAAGAAGAGCGTCGTCAGTAAAAAAATAAAAAAAATAAAAAATAAATGAATAAAAAAATTCCTTCCGGTGCTGCTGCTCAGTTTTTAAGAAAAGCGCCGTCAGTAAAAAAAAAAAAAAATATTAAAAATTAAAGAATTTAAAAATTCCTTCTCGTGCTGCTGCTCAGCCTTTAAGAAGTGCGTCGTCAAAAAAAAAAAAAAAAAAAAATTCCTTCTGCAGCTGCTGCTTAGTTTTAAGAAGAGCGTCGTCAGTAGAAAAAAAATTTGAAAAATTGCTTCTGGTGCAGCCTGGTCAGTTTTTATGAAGGGCGTCGTCAGTAAAAAAATTAAATAAAAAACAAAACAAAAAAACTGCTTCTGGCGCTGCTGGTCAGTTTTTAAGAGGAGCGTCGTCAGTAAAAAAAAAAAAAAAAAAAAATAATGAAAAAAAAATGCTTCTGGTGCCGCTGCTCAGTTTTTAAGAAGACCGTCGTCAGCGACTAAAAAAAAAAAAAAAAAAAAAAAAATGAAAAATACATATAAAAATGGAACGCTATTCTTCATGGATCCTCTTCATCCGAAACCAAGCTTTCCAGCGGATGTGGTCTTCTTCCTATTATTATTATTCTTCTTCTCTTTCCGCACCGTCCTGCTCGCCTTTCCGTTTTCTTCGCCTTTCCAGTTTTCTTCTTATTCGAGTTCTTTTTTATTTTAATTTTCTTCCTTTTCAGTTGCACCAACTCACTTTACTCATCATACTTAAAGGGAATGAAATTTACATAACGACACTTCGGTTAATGACACCACGTAAAACAAACAAAGCGCAAAGACATCCACACGTACACATACACACACAATATATACTGTATATGTATATGTATATGTATATATATATATATATATATATATATATATATATATATATATATATATATATGTGTATAATTATGTATGTGTGTATATATATATATATATATATATATATATATATATACTATATATATCTTTATCTTTATATATATGTAATGAGTAATTCTACAAAAGACTGCAGGAAAGACTGAACGTGTTATATAACCAATTATGAATGGGCTGATTCTATACAGACATAAAAAATGACAGACATGGGCTAAAACTCATCATTATCGGCGCTGATTTCTGTCAACCGTAACGTCTCTCTGCCAACTGCCAATGTTCACAGCTAAACTCAGTTGATGCTGACTTAAAATTAAAGTATCTATGAATAAGCCTAAAAGAGATAAGTGATTTTCATTTTCTAGGTAAGGAAGGTTAATGGAGTCCAAACTTATATAACAAAACGTAAATTTTCAAGATGAAAATGCCAAGCATTTAGCCAACATACTGCTCTCTCTCTCTCTCTCTCTCTCTCTCTCTCTCTCTCTCTCTCTCTCTCTCTCTCTCTCTCTCTCTCTTTGCCAGTCGGTTTGAAGTCCCTGTGGATAACGGAAAGGAGCTTGTTGTGTCTGGAATAGCTTGGTTTCTGCAAATACCAAATATATAAAGATAAATGTCTACAAGTATACCTGTGAGAAAGAATCAGATGAATATCTACAAGTATTCCTGTGAGAAAGAATCAGTTGAATATCAACAACAAGTATACTTGTGAGAAAGAATCAGATGAATATCTCAAGTATACCTGTGAGAAAGAATCAGATGAATATCTACAAGTATACCTGTGAGAAAGAATCAGATGAATATCTACAAGTATACCAGTGAGAAAGAATCAGATGAATATCTACAAGTATACCAGTGAGAAAGAATCAGATGAATATCTAATGAGAAAGAATCATCTACAAGTATACCTGTGAGAAAGAATCAGATGAATATCCAAGTATACCTGTGAAATCAGATACCTCAAGTGAGAAAGAAGAAAGTCCTGTGAGAATCAGAATATCTACAAGTATACCTGTGAGAAAGAATCAGATGAATATCTACAAGTATACCAGTGAGAAAGAATCAGATGAATATCCTCAAGTATGCCTGTGAGAAAGAATCAGATGAATATCTACAACAAGTAGACCTGTGAGAACGAATATGATGAGGAAAGGATTCTGCTGAATATTTGGAAGAGATTTAAAGGTTCTATAAACACCAAGTGGAAAACTGTGAAGAGATTGCCGAGCCAAGTGGAATATGACACGAAGGAATATAGTACAACAAATGAATGTAATGACTGAAAAACGTGTCCAGCCGCCCATAAAAAAGGAAAGATCAAGGCTTGGGTACCAGAGAGAGAGAGAGAGAGAGAGAGAGAGAGAGAGAGAGAGAGATAAAGTAGAACATGTACATTTTATTTATTTAAAGAAAGTAATTAAAAACGCTTAACTCAAATCAAATTCTCACTCACTCCCATGTCACTGAATAAAAATAATAAATGTGTAAATACAAAGATTTCCCAGAACATATCCTTTTGCAAAAGACTTGCTTATATAACAGTAGCTATATATATAGTATAAAGCTGAGAATCTGGGTTATCTCATTCGAGGTCGCAATCTGCGTTTGCAATTACCAAGTGGCTTGAGGTTATTCCAAGTTACAGTCCGTAATGACTTTAACTACTGACAAAGTTTTAGCCGAATGAATTACGCAGTGTGTTCATGTAACAGACCATTTCTATCAGTGGTAGAAAATAAGATATTATTTACCCTTTATATCCATATGAATTTCAACAGAGGTCAGCCGCTGATAACAGCTATAACTTCGCTGATATCTCTGAATTCCGTACTAAGCTTCAATTTATGAAGGAACGAATCAGTAATTAAGTTTAAGAAGCATGTGCTACAGCTCAGTAATTTACAGTCAAAGCAATAGCGGACCCAGAGAAGGCGGGGGGGGGGGGGGTTACCTGGCACGTGCTCTCCCCATGTAAAATAATGACAAAATAATAATATTGAAGATTTAGATAATAACAACATAAATGGGAAATATGGAAATGGGGAAAAAATTAAAAATCTATTACATAAATAATTTATATACATACATATATATATACACACAAATATATGTATATATATACATATACATATGTATGTATGTATATTAAAATTGGTGCACCCCAAAAGAAATTTTTCTGGATCCGCTAGTGAGTAGCAGGTACATAAAACTACGAAACACTTCAGTATTAATATACGTATATCCATAATTTGTGTCCATGTGTCATTTCTCATAAAGTATTTCTCTTGCAGGTAACGGTCCATTCATTTACCTGACATTTCCTGGAGAATTTATCTGAGCGTCCAGTCTTAGTGACTGATATACTATGTATAATTAGAAATTGCATCATTTTTAGCTGAACATTTATGTTTGAAAAAATTGGAGTGTTGGTCAGTGCGAGGACATTGCTATGAACTAAGAAAATGTGCAATGGAAAAACTTACAATTGAAACTTTGTGCAATTTAAAATAAATTATTTTAATGAAGTATACAATGAAAACTGTGATATATTTTTTAGACAGAAATTTCAATTACAGGTAATTTCTTACCAAGTAATAAAATGTCTGAGGATAAATAGCAAAAAAAAGCTTCAACCCTAATTCATTTTTATCTACATTACCAGTAATTATTAGTGATATAGTGCTTCCAATAACAAAACATAACAAAGAGAAATTCAACTGTCCCTCAAAATAACCTTCAGCAACAACAGAATTTCCTTTTACACAAAAAAAATAAAAAATTCTAAAATGAAATTCTGATTTTCCCACGCCTGCATTTCTAAAGCTCCATTGATCTGTTTGCAGAGTGGACATGTGGCTGGTCCAGGGAAGGTCGACACGTCGTCACCGAGCCCCCACCCCCTGGGCCAACCATGCCCCCGGTTTTTGATGTCAACACCCCGACCAACGTCACGGTCACGGCCACCAAGACAGCAATGCTGTCCTGCATCGTGCACAATCTGGGCAACCTCTCGGTAAGGGCTTGCAAGAGGACTGTGTGATACGTGGCACGGTGCCATGTGCGTGTGTGTGTATAAATAAATAAGTAAATAAATTTATATAAATACATATGTGTGTATACATACAAAGATACATACATACACACACACACACACACACACATATATATATATATATGTGTGTGTGTATATATATATATATATATGTATATATATATATATATATATATATATATATATATATATATATATATATATATATATATATATGTGTGTGTGTGTGTGTGTGTGTGTGTGTGTAGTTGTGTGTGAAATTTTGTCACAAATATGCTTTCATTTAAATATTATCAAATATCAAATGTTATGCGACAAATACCATTTTATATCGAATTCTCTGTACCTGGGGAATAACTTGCATCAATGGAAATTATAGTTGTGAATTATTATTATTTACGTATATACTGTATATACATACATACATACATACATACACACACACACACACACACATATATATATATATATATATATATATATATATATATATATATATATATATAAATATATATATATATAATATATATATATATATATATATATATATATATATATATATATATATATATATATATATATATATATATATATTAAACAGCAGAAAATTACACATGCCTTTCCAAAGCAAGTATTGTAAGGCAATTATGCAGTATTCTGTTCCCAGCAAAATGACGTATATATACAGTATATATATAAGTTAAACGCTTTCCAAATCACATCTGAAAACTTACATTGCTCTATTTGTAAGTTTGAGTGTGTCTAGAATCCCACTGTTCCCACCTAGCACTTTGCATAGTAGAACAACTATATAAGTTATAAAATTATACAATACAATACAGATATTTTGCTAGAGAAAAAAAAAGACAAAATTAACGTAATTAAGATCCGCTCTTTTGATGCAATTAATTTCTGAATTTTGGCGTAATTTGCTCAAGTCAAAATGAAGGCCATTAGCGTAAACCTAATTTCAAAATACAATCGCGGAACTTTGGTCGACGTAAATGCCAAAACCAAGCCTCACACAGCATTTTTAATCATAATATAATTCACTTATCGCTTTCTAAATTGTTAACGATTCCGGGATAAAAGTATTATCGTAAGTGCGTTATCCCAGAATCATTTCAATATAAATAGCTGCTATTATATTTCGAGCATATTTTAATCAATGGATTACCAGCTAAATATAAAGGAATGCAGAAGC
>NC_089767.1:27642008-27664508 GCF_040412425.1 Macrobrachium rosenbergii
TTACTGCCGTGCGACGGAAAATTTAAGCTACGGCAAGGACAGAACATTCTCTCTTCCTGAATACCTCAAATAAAGGGTCTGATGCTTAAGAGAAAGCTGCCAGATTATTGACTGATTTAACAATACCTGTCTCATAGCAGACGGGATTCTGACTCATGGGTTACTGGACGAAGAGGGAAATGAATCAATCATAAAAGACTTAAAGGTCTACTTGATCTCAGTACAAAAGATGTAAAAAAAAAAAAAAAAAAGGAAAGATGCTTCAGCATGAACTGCATTTTTTTTAACAAAAATAAATATGTAAAGTAACCGGATATGATGTGAACGTTCCTGACGTCAGAGAGAGAGAGAGAGAGAGAGAGAGAGAGAGAGAGAGAGAGAGAGAGAGAGAGAGAGAGAGAGAAGGAAAGATGCTTCAGAATGAACCGCATTTTTTTTTAATAAAAATAAATATGTAAAGTAACCGGATATGATGTGAACGTTCCTGACGTCAGAGAGAGAGAGAGAGAGAGAGAGAGAGAGAGAGAGAGAGAGAGAGAGAGAGAGAGAGAGAGAGAACTGTAATATATTGACATTCTGCCAGGAAAACTAGCTCATCGTAATTCAACAAATTCCCCCCAAAACTGCACGAAAACGAAAAGTATATGAAAGGAATGATTGGAAAAAGGAAGAGCAGAAATACTCTTTCTATCGGGTTTCATAGGATCTCGAGGCCGTAGGCACTTTGAGCCAATTTAGTCATCCCCTGGATTGTGAATACAAAGGCTTAAACCTCGTTTCGTTTGGTTCTAAACGAGAGTGGGCTTGAGTTCAAAAGGAAACAAGGACACGGAAAAGGGAGATTCTGTTATGTCGCAAGTACTAAGAGAGCCTACATTAATCTATAAAGACAGGCGCACATACATATACATACAGACAAACACACACACACACTCTCTCTCTCTCTCTCTCTCTCTCTCTCTCTCTCTCTCTCTCTCTCTCTCTCTCTCTCTCTCTATATATATATATATATATATATATATATATATATATATATATATATATATATATATATATATATATATATATATATATATATATATATATATATAAATATATATATATATATATATATATATATATATATATTTGGAAAATATGAATTCTAACATCGAAGGCTGAAATGATTAAGAATTTTTCTTATGCCATGTTAGTTTTCATTTTTTTTTTTTTTTTTGCAAAACTTCAGATTGCTATTATTTAAGGGTTTGGCTAGCCTATAGTCAAAGAAGTTCTTTAGTTAACTATATTTCACATGTGCTTCCTCTTTTCCACATCTTCTGGAGTGTCCTTATGAGGAGGGAGGGAGAAGGGGAGTGGAATAAAACCTTTTATATAATGTGGAATGTAACCTTAGCATTCTGACTTTAATTACCAAGTAATCTTGTCTCTGCTCCTTCACGTTAACCTTTTGAATTTCCAGTGCGCCCTACCACGGATAATTCACCATAATTATTATATCTTTTCATTTTTCATCTCTTCCAGGTTTCCTGGATTCGTCACCGAGACCTGCATATATTATCCGTTGGCTCGCAGACCTTCACGACCGATTCCAGGTTCCAGGCAGTGCCGCACGAGGGAACTGGAAACTGGTTGTTGAGGCTCAGATACGCTCAAACGAGAGACACCGGACAATATGATTGCCAAGTCTCATCCAAGCCACCGACAACCCGCACGATGCACCTCACGGTAGTCGGTAAGGTTCAAGCCTTTCACTGTTATCTCACGGTAGTCTTTTTATTTTATGGTAGTCGTTAAGATTTAAGTCTTTCTCTGTTATCTCACGGTAGACTTTTTGTCTCACGGTAGTCAGAAAGGTTCAAGTCTTTCACTGTTATCTCACGGTAGTCGGTAAGATTTAAATCTTTCTCCGTTATCTCACAGTTGACTTTTTATCTCACGGTAGTTGGTGAGGTTCAAGTCTTTCTCTGTTATCTCACGGTGCACTTTTTATCTCACCGTAGTTGGTAGGATTTAAGTCGTTCTCTGTTATCTCATGGTAGTCGGTAAGGTTCAAGTATTTCACTGTTATCTCACGGTAGCCGGTAAGATTCAAGTCTTTCTTTGTTATCTCACGGTAGTCTTTTTATCTCACGGTACTCGGTAAGATTTAAGTCTTTCTCTGTTATCTCACGGTAGTCGGTAAGGTTCAAGTCTTTCACCGTTATCTCACGGTAGACTTTTTATCTCACGGTAGTCTTTTTATCTCACGGTACTCGGTAAGATTTAAGTGTTTCTCTGTTATCTCACGCTAATTGGTAAGGTTGAAGTCTCTCACTGTTATCTCACGGTAGACTTTTTATCACACGGTAGCCGGTAAGATTCAAGTCTTTCTCCGTTATCTCATGGTAGTCTTTTTATCTCACAGTAGTCGGTAGGATTTAAGTCTTTCTCTGTTATCTCACGGTAGTCGGTATGGTTCAAGTCTTTCACTGTTATCTCACGGTAGCCGGTAAGATTTAAGTCTTTCTCTCTTATCTAACGGTAGTCTTTTCGTATCACGGTAGCCGGTAAGATTTAAGTCTTTCTCTGTTATCTCACGGTAGTCTTTTTTATCTCACGGTAGCCGGTAAGATTTAAGTCTTTCTCTATTATCTGAAGGTAGTCTTTTTATCTCACGGTAGTCGGTAGGATTAAATCTTTCTCTGTTATCTCATGCTAGTCGGTAAAATTTAAGTCTTTCTCTGATAGTTCATGGTAGTCTTTTTATCTAAACAGTAAGTCTCTCTCTGTTATCTCACGGTAGTCGGTAAGGTTCAATCTTTCATTGTTATCTCAAGGTTGACTTTTTATCTCATGCTAGCCGGTAAGGTTCAAGTCTTTCTCTGTCATCTCACGGTAGTGCATAGGATTTAAGCCTTTCTCTGTTATCTCACGGTAGTTGGTAAGGTTCAATCTTTCATTGTTATCTCAAGGTTGACTTTTTATCTCACGCTAGCCGGTAAGATTCAAGTCTTTCTCTGTCATCTCACGGTAGTGCATAGGATTTAAGCCTTTCTCTGTTATCTCACGGTAGTCGGTAAGGTTCAGTCTTTCACTGTAACCTCTCGAGTACTGAATTCCCCTGTAGGTAGGTAGTTGGAACATGAGATTTAGGCCTGACGCCAGAAGTTGGGACCTATGAGGTCATTCAGGGGTGAGAGGAAAACTGAGAGTAAAGGAGGTTTTAAAGGTATAACAGGAGAAAACCTCACAGTTGCACTATGAAACAATTGATAGAAGAGGGTGGAACGTTAGATGGAAGAGAGAGTTTATGAACAGAGGTACAGTAAAAGGAATGTAAGGGGTTGCAGCTAGGTTCCAGAGGGACGCTGCCAAGAACCTTAGTAATGCATACAGTGCACCGCGTGAGGTGCACCAATGGCACTACCCCCTACGGGATGTAGGTAAGTAGTGCCGTCAGTGCACCTCACGCGGTGCACTGTAAGCATTACTAAACGTTTTTTTGCAGCGTTCTTTCGGCCCCTACCTGGACCTTCTATTTAGCCATTTACTTGACCTCCGTTCCTACTGCCTTTCTTACATCTTGCTGTCCAGCCACTCCAACTCCCTCTTTTCAACGTCTTAAGCACTCAATGGCTTAAAGTGCCCCAGTGCTTGACTTTATGGCCAAAGTTTCATAAATCAAATCCAAAGTATTAGACTCTATTGCCGAAGTTACTTGGAATCTGAACCAGCTCTCATCAACGCAGAGTAATCCTAAACTAGTGAAAGGAATCGAACTTTACAGACATTCATCAAGAAGGGACCTTCTCTTCTTTTACTTCAACACTTAAATTCACGCTGGCAATAATGTTGGCACCATTTCCAATGAAAATAAATAAATGGTACAATACCTTTAACTAAGCTAGTGTGCTGAGTTTTTTCCTCAATTATTTGTTCTATTATAGATATAATATGAGGTAAGATATTCATAACTGCAGAGTAAAATTTCAATTTGTCCCTTGTAAGACCACAAAACTCAAGTCATCATCATCAATATCCTAAAAAACATAATTTATAATTAAAATAAAATATCAATTATGTTTTCATCTAAATAATGAACGGTTTATTGAAATACATTTTGAAAAAAAAAAGCAACGTACACACCACAATAAAATAAATAAAAAATAAAATAAACAAACTAATAATTAAATAAATACATAAATAAATAAGTAAAAAAAAAATAGATAACTGAATAACGTATACTTGTTTCTTTCCAACAGAACCACAAGCTAAGATCCTTCGAGCCCCTGAGATGCACGTTGGCTTAGGATCCCCAATTAACCTCACCTGTATCGTCCTATCGTCACCTGAGCCCCCTGATTATCTCAACTGGTACCATAAGGAACAGGTGAGAGAGAGAGAGAGAGAGAGAGAGAGAGAGAGAGAGAGAGAGAGAGAGAGAGAGAGAGAGAGAGTACTGATATAGCTTTCATTATTGTGTGTGTGTGTGTGTGTGTGTTTGGCTGTATAATGACCCAAAAGGAAATAGATAGCAAGTAAACAAACAAACAAACAAGTGCATATATATATATATATATATATATATATATATATATATATATATATATATATATATATATATATAACTACTAAACTACTAAACAAGCCAGGTGTTTAAAAATAGTATAATAGGTGTGTGTGAGTATCAGAGAGAGAGAGAGAGAGAGAGAGAGAGAGAGAGAGAGAGAGAGAGAGAGAGAGAGAAAAATTTTATGAAAAATAATCCCAATCCACAGGCAATTCCATGGGTGCGCCTTTCTCGTTGTGTGAGAAAGGGAAACTATAATACAAGTTGTTTATGTCCCTTACGGGAAACGAGAATTCCCTTATCCCATAATAACAATACTCATTAGTTACCCATTCAAATGACTTACATTTATCACTTTAAAACTGTAAAATTTATGAGAAAATAACAAGATATCAAATCCCAACTATGTCTAGTAATACACAGAAACTCTGGCACAATTCCTATTCGAATTCCCCAAAGCTACATTACGCCACTTACACCTTGATGGCTCAGGAGATAAAAGGAGCCACCAGGTCCCTCCCATCCTCACCCCCAAACCCCCGTCCCCCTTTCCCCAATCCACTTATCGGGCGTCGGAGCGAACAGACAAGCCTAATTAAATCGAACCGGTTTGCATTGTGACCCAACAGATAGTGCGCTCCGACGGCGAGAGAATATCCATCCGGACGCATCCTGGAGGAAGCATGAGTCAGCTGGTGGTGAAGGAAGCGACAGCCAAGGACTCCGGAATCTACACCTGCAGCCCCGCTCACTCCAAGGAAGACTACATCACCGTACACGTGCTCACAGGTAGGCCAATCCGCAAGAGGTGCGGAGACAAGGGCCCTGGAATGTGGTGATGACAGGTAGGCAACAAGGACGCCACACGCAGAGGCTGTAGTAGTAGTACACATAATGTCTATTGGAGACTGTGGGAGAATTAATGCTCGAGTGAGGAGAGGGTTGGGATAACGGGTTATATATTCCCGAATTAGCTGCTAGATATTAACAGAAATTCTACGAACCTGCAACGTTCAGTGAATCTTGATGAGGAAGCACGTCTGACTTACATTCAAAGCTACGGTACAAATACAAATAAAAATGCAAGCATTTGTAAAAGGTCTAGTAAATATATAGGGGCCAAAAATATTATTTATTTTCCAGTGATGTCTCAGTATTCGATCTTGGAAAAAAAACCAGGTCAAATGAAAAATAAAATTTCTTAGTCTCATGAAAAAGAAAATTACACTGTCTAGTTTATATTCTAAAAATTACATAGTCTCTTTTTATACTCCAATAAACTATTTAAAGTTACTTATTAAAACACCTTTAGGTTTCCAGATACTTGGTCTTACAAAGCTCTTATTCATCTTACATCTATTCCAAGCTTGAATTCAACTTGACGATTAAACCAACGCTGTTGGGGAAGGACTTAAAAGACGAATACTAAAACATTAATCTTGGTCAAGATCACTAATCTTTGATCTGCGATTCTCCACTGAACTGACGACGTGAGAGTAAGCTTACAACACGTGGGTAACAATTATTAGGATTCAAATATTAATTTCATTACAACTAACATTTATTTGGTAGAGTTTTGAATGCTGGGAATGAAAAGAACTCAATTATATGAATTTCCAAAATGAAAAGAACGTGATTATATGATTTTTCAGATTTTCAGAATGAAAAGAACGTAATTATATGATTTTTCAGAATGAAAAGAACGTAATCACAGTATATGAATTTCCAAAATGAAACGAACGTAATTATACGAATTTTCAAAATGAAAAGAACGTAATTATATGAATATCTAAAATGAAAAGAGCATAATTATACGAACTCTATCATTAAAAGAGCGTAATTATATGAATTATCAAAATTAAAAGACCGTAATTATATGAATTATCAAAAAGAAAAGAATGTAACTGAATGAATTTTCAAAATGAAAAGACCGAACGAACGTAATTATGTGAATTACAAAAATGAAAATTTGGAACTCATCAACTATTTTACTCGGATTCGGGGAGTTCTGAAAACAAATCAATTCCCTCGTTTCTTTGCGAATACCAACACAGTACTAACATACCACACCTCTTTTCTCTGCCAATCGATGTTTGGGGAATGCGAGATCGTTGAAACAAAACGTGTAGCCTCGCTCGCTCACATCCAAAGTACATCGACTTTCGAAGCCTGGACCCAGGCTGGAGAGGGGCGAGGGGATTAATGTAAAAGCATGAACAAGCACATGAATTTTAATGAAACCCCGGGCCATTTATAAAGGAAATCTTTGCGTCTCGATTGCTTTTGCATGAATATCTAGAGAGAGAGAGAGAGAGAGAGAGAGAGAGAGAGAGAGAGAGAGAGAGACTTCCTGGTGTTATAATTTCTATAAGGGGTGGAGAATACCTGAAACGGAAAAATCCTTGCTCTCTCTCTCTCTCTCTCTCTCTCTCTCTCTCTCTCTCTCTCTCAGAGAAATTTCCTGGCATTATAATTTCCATCTCTCTCTCTCTCTCTCTCTCTCTCTCTCTCTCTCTCTCTCTCTCTCTCTCTCTCTCTCTCTCTCTCAAATATTTGCTAGTATTATAATTTCCATAAGGAATGGGGAATACCTGAAAAAATCCTGTCTCTCTCTCTCTCTCTCTCTCTCTCTCTCTCTCTCTCTCTCTCTCTCTCTCTCTCTCTCTCTCTCTCTCTCTCTCTCTGAGAAATTGGCTGGTATTATAATTTCCATAAAGGGATGGAGAATGGCCGAAACTAAAAAATCCTGAGTCTCTCTCTCTCTCTCTCTCTGAGAAATTCTCTCTCTCTCTCTCTCTCTCATTGATTATAATTTCCATAATTCTCTTTCTCTCTCTCTCTCTCTCTCTCTCTCTCTCTCTCTCTCTTTCCTGGTGTTATAATTTCTCTCTCTCTCTCTCTCTCTCTCTCTCTCTCTCTCTCTCTCTCTCTCTCTCTCTCTCCGTATCATCATAAAATCAATATTCAGCACATAAGACGGAGTGCAACGAGCTACAACCAAATATCCAATAGTGTCCATGAATAAACTGGTGACACCCACAAATATTTTTGCTTGGCATCCGCACTGCCCCGGACGTTAAAACATTTTTTCGTTCCAAGCAGCAGACTTATTTTATGTTTCGAAAGTTATATTAGAAGCAGGTGGAGAAATATATTGAGTGTTTAGAAAACACACACGCTTACACATACATAAGTACATAAGCATAATATAATATATAAATATAAATATATATATATATATATAATATATATATATATATATATATATATATATATATTTCTGACTCATATATATATACTGGGCCATACAAGTCTTGTATGGCCCAGTGGGCAACGCCCTTGTTTTCCACCTGAGAGACCTGGGTTCGGTCCTGACGTATCATAAATTTATTTCTGTTCCACACGTGATTGTGTGTTGATGATTTCTATATATATATATATATATATATATATATATATATATATATATATATATATATATATATATATATATATGTACATATATATAATATATACACAGTACATATATATATATATATATATATATATATATATATATATATATATATATATATATACATGTACTTATCACCCTAAATCCTCATTTGCTGGATCCCTGTTTTGCTGTCCAACCGCTCCAACTCCCTCTTTTCATTGTCTTGACCGCTGAATGACCGAAAATGTCCCAGTGCTAGGCTTGACAGGGTAAATTACATAGAATCAAATTACTTGACTTCTGTATCTTACATCTCTTATCCTATTTCTGTTCTAAATGGTAACAGAAGAAGCCTACAGGACAACCTTTCATAAAATAATAATAAATAGCAAATGACCCCATAGCGTCATCTCAAATATCTACAATTTTTAACCTCGGGGTTAACGTGAAGCTTTAATCCATTCTTGCGCCCTCCCCTTCCTTCATGCTTATTGATCTAAAAGAGGAGGAAGAAGAAGATAACTAGAAAAAAATATAAAGAAATGGCATCAGGTAGAAGAGAGTTTTCTGTAAAAGAAAACTATTGAGATGGCTAGTTGTCTGTCCGTCCGCACTTTTTCTGTCCGCCCACAGACGTTAAAAGCTACTGAGGCTAGAGGGCTGCAAATTGGTCTATTGATCATCCACCCTCCAGTCATCAAACATACCAAACTGCAGCCATCTAGCCTCGGTAGTTTTTATCTTATTTAAAGTTGAATTTAGCCATGATTGTGTCTCTGGCACCGCTATAGGTGCCAACAACACATGCCACCACCGGGTCATGACTAAAAGTTTCATGGGCCGCGGCTGAGAGTTTCATACAGCATTATACGCTGTACGGAAAACTCGATTGCGCCGAAAAATTTTCGGCGCATTTGTTACTTGTTTAGATTTATTTCTTATGTAACGAGGTTTTACAGCCTAGTAAGAATTCGCTCGCATAAAGGTACTGCATTAAACAGCGTGACTTCTCAAGACATTTTCTTAGCCTTTGTTGCGATACTCGGGTGATACAATGTTCTAAGGCTGATACTTTTTTTCTTGGCTACTCATGCATCTCACGCAATGGCCATTCGCAAACTGGGTTCGATTCGCAACTCCTAATACACGTAAAATACCCTTTCTGTATTATCCCTTACGTAATATCATTCCTAAAAATTAAAAATTTTTGCGGGGCTAAACTCGATCTTCCTAAGCTCCTCAGATCACTGATTATGGCCCACGATATTCCATACGCACTGTATCTTGAATTATAATTTACCTTCCATTGTTCTCTCGTCAAATCGCACGGGATCGTGCGGTGGAATGGCACGCAGAATGAAGATCATAGTAAATAGTATTCTGAATAGTCTGACTGAAACCTGCAATTCCTTTCGCCAGGTTTTAAATGTTACCATTCTTTTCTGTATTATATTTTTTTTCTTAGACTGACTAGTCTGACTGAAACCTGCAATTCCTTTCGGGAGTTTATAAACGTCACTATTCTTTTCTGTGTTATATTTTTTTTTCTTAAACTGAACAGTCTGACTGAAACCTGCAAATCCTTTCGCCATTTTTTTATGTTTCCATTCTTTTCTGTATTATATTTTTTTTTCTTAGACTGAATAGTCTGACTGAAACCTGCAATTCCTTCCGCCAGTTTTTAAATGTTTCCACTCTTTTCTGTATTATATTTTTTTCTTAGACTGAATAGTCTGGCTGAGGCCTGCAATTCCTTCTGCCAGTTTTTAAATGTTTCATTCTTTTTCTGTATTATATATATATATATATATATATATATATATATATATATATATATATATATATATATATATATTAGAAATATGACTGACTGTTTTAATTATATATATATATATATATATATATATATATATATATATATATATATATATATATATATATATATATATATATATATTAGAAATATGACTGACTGTTTTAACTACATTACGCCAACGGGATTTCCTTGCAATTGTGGTTGGGAACGATCTCTATACATTTCAACCGTGAAAAGATAATTATAAAGAAATTTATTTTTTTTTTACGTTGAAAATACGTTCATGTTCTATATCATTACCATGTTTATAGTTTTCTGTACAAGATAACTATTGAGATGGCTATATGTCTGTCCGTCCGCTCTTTTCCTGTCCGCTCTTTTTTTCTGTTAGCACTTTTCTGTCCGCCCTCGGATCTTAAAAACTACTGAGGCTAGAGGGCTGCAAATTGGTATGTTGATTGTCCACCATCATCAAACATACCAAATTGCAGCCGCCTAGCCTCAGTAGTTTTTATTTTATTTAAGGTTAAAGTTAGCCATGATCGTGCCTCCGGCACCGTAATAAATGCCAAAACACAGGCCACCACCGGGCCGTGGCTGAAAGTTTCATGGACCGCGGCTGAGAATTTCATGGACCGTGGCTGAGAGTTTCATACAGCATTATACGCTGTACAGAAAACTTGATTGCGCCGAAGAAACTTCGGCGCATTTTTTATTTGTATATGCTGTCATCAAATTCTAATTTCTAGTAGCGTATTCCCTCAAAAGCATGCAATGACAAATGTTGAGCGGGTTTTAAATGTACTTGCTTCTCTTCCTTCAAACCACAACAACCTGTATTAGTCGAGAACCTGGAACCTGGAAATCAAAAAAGAAAAGTCCTTCTGTATAGTAATATCACGATCGCCTATGAATATTTGAGACAGTTTTATATGTATATGTATATATATGTTATATATATATATATATATATATATATATATATATATATATATATATACTATATATATATACTATATATATATATATATATATATATATATATATATATATATATAATATATATGTATACATATATATTATGTATGTATGTATTTATTTACATATATTATATATATGTGTGTGTGTGAGTGTATGTGTATATAATATATGTATATGCATATATATACATATATACGTGTATATATATACACATGTATATATTAGCACCATGATAAGATACAACAATTGAGTGAGCTATACAGATTCTAACCAGGGCGTATAAATGGGAAACAGTTAAAACTACCAAGCCTACGTAATTTTATAAATGTCATAAACATACACCTGTACATACCACCCGGCACACCTGTTTTCAGTGGCCTAACCGCCGTTTATTGACAACACCCCAATCGTACGATCTCTCTCTTGGGTCTCAAACACAGGAAAATATCACGCATCCCACCTACATTATTTCAATTTGTATTTCCACTTCTTCATTTGTGTTTCCATTTCCACTTTCATTTGTATTTACACTTATTCATTTGGATTTCCACTTTTTCATTTGCATTTCCATTTCCACGCCTTCATTTGTATTTACACTTCTTCACTTGTATGTCCATTTCTTCATTTGTGTTTACACTTGTTCATTTGTATTTCCACATCTTCACTGTATTTCCAGTTCCATTTCTTCATTTGTATTTCCACAACCACTTCTTCATTTGCATTTCCACTTGCTCATTTGTATTTCCATTTCCACTTCTTCATTTGTATTTCCACTTCCACTTCTTCATTTGTATTTCCACTTGCTCATTTGTATTTCCATTTCCACTTCATTTGTATTTCCACTTCCACTTCTTCATTTTTATTTCCATTCCCCGTTCTTCATTTGTATTTCCACTTCCACTTGTTCATTTGTATTTCCACTTCCACATTTATATTTGTATTTCCACTTCTTCATTTGTATTTCCACTTCCACTTCTTCATTTGCATTTCCACTTCCACTTCTTCATTTGTATTTCCACTTCCACTTCTTCATTATTTGTATTTCCACTTCCACTTCTTCATTATTTGTATTTCCACTTCCACTTCTTCATTTGTAATTCCACCTCTTCATTTGGATTTCCACTTCCACTTCTTCATTTGTAATTCCATTTCCCCTTCTTAATTTGTATTTCCACTTCCACTTCATCATTTGCAATTCCACTTCCACTTCTTCATTTGCAATTCCACTTCCACTTCATCATTTGCAATTCCACTTCCACTTCATCATTTGCAATTCCACTTCCACTTCATCATTTGCAATTCCACCTCTTCACGTGCCTTTCCACTTGCAGGGGAATATCCAGCAGCCATGCAGAGGGGCTCATCACTCACCTACGGCGGACGCCATTACTGGACGAGTATGTGCGTATGTCTGTCTGTGTTTTTGTCAACCTTCGTGCGTCAGCATTCCGGCTGCAGATTCGGCCTCGTCTCCACAGCCGCCATGCCGTGTGCCGTCGTCGTGATGTTGACCATCTTGCACTATTTTTATATGTAAATATAACCCTTGCAATGTTTTTTGGACTAATTACACTATTTTTATATGTAAATAAGATGTTTTTTCGATTCTTGGCGTTTTATTTACGTGTCCTTATTCGTTACATCTGGGGTATTATGTTACGAGATGCAATCGTATGTGCTGAATCTATAACAAAACAATATTAAACCGAAAATGTTCCCTAGACATTAGTTTTCCTAAGTTACATTAATATGATCAATAAATTTTACGTCAACATATAATTTTAGAGATAACCAATAAGGCAAGTACATTTTGCTGAAGGGATAATATCAGCTACGAATAAATAGCAATAAATAGCAACAAACAAACAGACATAAGTTTTCCTAAGTTGCATCAGCATACAAATAAACTGCACGTCAACATACAATTGTCAAGATAACCTGGCACGCAAGAAAATTTTACGTAAGAGAAAATATTATAGCAATTAATAAATATCAACAAACAAACAAACATAAATATCCAGAAAATACGAAAATACCCTTAATACCAAAAAAAAAAAAAAACACAACTCTGCATCAAACGCTAAAGTGACACGTTTGAAAAGTAGGCAAAAATGTTTCGGGGCCAAAACGTTGGTTTGAAACGTTCACTCGGAGAGATGGCCTCCCAGACATTTCGTGTTGATATGAAAGTAAATGGAAACCGCATTGCCTTTGACCTTCCATGGACATGGCTGGGAATGTTCCCCAATAAGCAATATTTATATGTCTATATTTAACCGGGTCACTTACTCGCGCTATAAAACATCGGACAGATGCAAAATGCAGGAATATTGGGGGGATGTGCAACACTTCGAATTTCTGCCCTAGGAAGGACATGGTATGTTTGCACCACACACACACACACACACGCCCACGCCCACGCACACACACACACACACATATATATATATGTATATGTAATATATATATATATATATATATATATATATATATATATATACAGTATATATAATATTTATATAAATATATATATATATATATATATATATATATATATATATATATATATATATATATATATATATATATATATATATATATATATATATATATATACATATAAATGTATGTACGAATATCCTACACATCTGAACATTTAACATAGTAAAACTCATCAGGGTGTATGAGCTAAAGCGTTAATATTCGCCGAAGAAATTTTTCCTTCCTCTTTCACGCCACGAATATTTCGAGGCCGGGATGAAAGCACGTCACATAATATTCCTCTCTCTCTCTCTCTCTCTCTCTCTCACTTCCCCGTTCGACTCTGCATCCTTTTTATCGGCTTCCATATTTCATCGCCCGATCTATATTTCATCCCGGAAAGAAACGTGGCTCTTCTCTTTCGGAATTCATCATTGACATTCATCACGGGATTATATCTTCCACCTCACCCTTGTTCTCCTCACTTATGCACATTCGCTTTTTTATTCTACGTTGACTGCTTTTTACTCCTAATTCAATCGTCCCTTCCTGCTCTCTCGTAAATCTTCATTTTTCGCGAGGGAAATTAATCCACCGGTTGCTCGATTGATTTCTGGGAGCTGACGTCACAAAAACTATAGCAAAGGCTTTAGCTAAACTGATAATTGGTAACTTTCAAAGAAAGCCTGTTTTTTTCTAATAAGCGAAGAGAACCATTTGATTTATACCCAAGCTCCGTTTTGGAATCCCACAAGTGAGCATAATTACCTTCCTCATCTCGGCAGCCAGTGAATACGCACCCACAAGTTCTCAAGATTGGACACTCGCCCCTGCAATTGCGGACTGTCAGAGGAACCAAGCAGTCATCACTTAACCATTGTTTGGTCAACGAGGAGTCGACAGTGTGGGTTCCCATTTGCTTCGCATATTCCTGCGTACAGACGAAAAGACGATAATAATTTCTAGTATTTGTTGTTTCTCGTACTCGTAATTTAAATATTTATGCACTGCATTTAAAACAATTTTTTTTAAACGGAATTAACACCTCCCCTTACAAATAAATGGTTTCTCATTTGCATCTTTTAACAATAATATTCATTCAAGTCAGAATTATGAATTAATGCCATCTTTTACATGAACTTTGTACTTGACTGACTTTCCACTCTGTTTTCACGGATCTGATAACACTTTAATTTTTCACGGATCTGATAACACTTTAATTTTCATCATTACTGAAAGAGAATCTCTACTCATTACATCTTAAGAGAGGATTTCTCAGTCGTTTTTGGATATCGTGATTCATTCAGGGCTCTCACTGTACTCTCCACTTCCTCACTCGTATAAATTCATGAAAATAAAACCTATATATCTATACCTCCCTCATATAAATTCATGATAATAAAACCTATATATCTGTCCCTAACTCCCTTTGTTGACTTATCATTCTCTCTGTCTATGCGTGTCTCTCTCTGTCCTTCTGTCTCTATGCCTGCCAGTACAAGAGATCGAATCGCGCCCCGCCTTCGCTTTCCTGAAACCAAGAATAGAACGAAGTCTTCGGCTCTGAAAACGACACTTTTGGAACAAACTGTGACACAGACGTCAGGCTGTGACTGACTGCAACTAAGATAAGAAAAGAAGTGAACTGCCTCCCAACAGGTGTCTTCAATAGGGAAAGTTATAAAGAGAACCGATGGAAGATAAGCGATGTTGGGATGGGAGAAACAACAAAAACAACATCAACAGCAACAACATCTAATAATGAATTAATGCTCGTCACTGTAAGAAACTACTGCAAAAAAACCTAGTTCATTCTTTACATTAGAGAAAGTTATAAAGAGGACCGATGCAAGACAAACAATGCTGGGATGGGAAAAACAACAAAAACAACTACAACAATAGCAACAACATGCAATAACATACGAATGTTCGTCACTATATAGAAACTACTGCAAAAAAAATTCGTTCATTTTTTATATTCATTTGTAAGAGAATTAATAAACTAGGCAAATACAAACACACGATTATCAGTGGTAAGTTATGATAATAAGTGGAAGACAGCGATACGGGGATGGGGAAAACAACAACAGCAGAAGCAACAACTACAATAAGAAACTTATTCCCGTCACTATAACAAATTATTGCAAAAAATCATTCCTTCTATACATTCATTTGTAAGAGAATGAATAAACTATGCACATGCAAACAAAGAGACACACGATCTTCAATGGGAAATAATATCAACAACTGAAATAATAGCAACAACTGAAATAATAGCAAAAACTGAAACAATAGCAACAACTGAAATAATAGCAACAACTACAATAATAAACGAATCACTGACACTTTAAAAAAATTATTGCAAAAAATCATTCTTTCTACATATTCATTTGCAAGAGAATGAATAAACTATAAGAATTATACAGACATGGGATTTGACATACGCACATAAGCTCAAAGGAACATATTCTCGAATTATCAGCCTCCTAATAAAGGCTTTAAACGACATTACCTGCACAATATCGGAAGCACATATACCTGACACTCGTCTGTGATATGTGACAAAAAGAATTAAAGCCAAAACAGGACTTGACATTAATGTGAGGAAGTTTTGACAGAAATGTCGATGAAACAAAGGATCTTGTACAAATAAAAGCTTAATAGGAAGCCTCGAAAGTGGCCTAAGTTAAATATGAGTACATGACAATTGGAATATGTGGTGAGTGTGTGTAATATACATCAATGCACACACAATTGACAATATACTAAATGTATATCACCATACACATGAAAACAACTACATCATAGTTAGTGAGAATAGGATTTGCTTTTATTTATATACATTATAATATATATATATGGTTACATACACATTCACATTCCCATCCTAATAATCATATATGAAATATATACCATCATACACATACACAACATATGGGTAGCATCTTCCAAAACCATCCATATATACATACATACATACACATATATATATATATAAATATATATATATATATATATATATATATATATATATATATATATATATATATATATATATATATATATATATATATATATATATATTTATATATATATATTTTTTATATAATATATATGTGCTACCCATAAGAAAAAATCAGGAAATATTTAGAGGGATGGTTTTATTGGCACTATGATACTCTCCCCCCTCCTCTCCCCACCCAATCCACTTCTGTTTCCCAACATAGCTGACTAACAACCAGAAACCTAATTCCCAGAGTAGATGATCCATGTCACAATGGATTTCAACGGATTCATATTTACTCGGGAATCGAACCCGGGTTCTTCAGAAAAGAATGTACACAAAAGAGCGAGGTCTAGTCACAAAAAAGTGGAAGAGCAGTATCTTAATCCCCCAAAAAAAAAAAAAACAAAAACAAAAAAAAATAAATGATAACATAAAAACACTCATATAAATTAGGAACAACACTGGTACCCAGAAAGCATTCCAGTCCCTTTCTGCCCATCATCTCCTCCTCCACGATGACTTCGTCACAACTGTTACAACGACGGGGAAAATCTACCGAATTTTCATTTCCAAGACCCTCGTGTACTCCCAGTCGAAGTGTACCATGATTTGCCTTGCAAAGCGATATGGTAATGTTGTCGCTGTTCGCTCATGAGGTGCAAGGCTTTGAATCGAAAGACTAGTTGAAGAAACGCTCTATCTACGGATATTACATTATAGAACGGTGTTTCTAGCGACGTAGTAACACTAATTCCTTGTAATTAGGTGACTAATTGATTACTAATTAAGGGAGACAGACGTCAAAAGCTGATTATTATGTAAACCAGATTAACGGATTAATGGCAGCAGCAGACTGTCGAAGGTGGGATTCAGCTCAACAGATGGCGCCACCCGTAGTCAGCAAGTTCAAGGTTAAATACGGCAAGATCAAGGTTAAATACACCAAGTTCAAGGTTAAATACAGCAAGTTCAATGGTAAATAGCAAGTTCAAGGTTAAATATACCAAGTTCAAGGTTAAGTACAGTAAGTTCAAGGTTAGATATACCAAGTTCAAGGTTTAAGTACAGCAAGATCAAGGTTAAATACAGCAAGTGCAAGGGTAAATACAAAAGTTCAAGGTTAAATATACCAAGTTCAAGGTTACATACAGCAAGGTCAAGGTTAAATATAGTAAGTTCAAGGTTAACTACAGCAAGATCAAGGTTAAATACAGCAAGTTCAAGGTTAAATACAGCAAGTTCAAGGTTAAATACACCAAGTTCGAGGTTAAATACACCAAGTTTAAGGTTAAACACATCAAGTTAAAGGTTAAATACATAAACTTCAAGGTTAAATACAGCACGTTCAAGGTTAAATATTGCAAGATCAAGGTTAAATACAGCAAGTTCAAGGTTAAATACAGAAAGTTCAATTTTAAATACAGCAAGTTCAGGGTTAAATACAGCAAGTTCAAGGTTAAATATAGCAAGTTCAAGGTTAAATACAGCAAGTTCAGTGTTAACTACAGCAATTTCAAGGTTAAATATAGCAAGTTCAAGGTTAAATACAGCAAATTCAAGGTTAAATACAACAAGTTCAAGGTTGAATACAGCAAGTTCAAGATTAAATCATTCTAATCAGGTTTACATACAAGGGAAGACTGAATGTAATGACTGGGGAAATAACGCATACATGGTCTCCATGAATAAAGCAATAAGAAGTATATCTGTATCACACGTTGCATTCTTAATAATGCCCTCTAAGACTAAGTTACTACAATATTATCCTCTTGCTTTAATCATAACTTATATACTGATAGAAGTCACGGCGTACTGTATTTAATTTGTGCTATTAAATATACTTAAATATCGCAAGTATATACTTAAAATGCAAGAATTAAACAGTATCTTATGGTATTAAATATACTTAAATATCGCACGTATACTCTTAAAATGCATGAATTAAACAGTATCTCATGCTATAAGATTGTGAACCTCTCTTAAAAGGCATCACAAATATTTTATAAGCATAACTTAAGATAAATATGCTCAATGGCGTGCAAAGTTTATGACAAAGAAATTTTCCAATGTGAAAATTCTCATTACAAACAAAAATCCACATCCACAAATTATTTAAAATTCTTCAAATAAATCTTTAATGGAGGGAACAATTGCCAGG
Source organism: Macrobrachium rosenbergii (assembly GCF_040412425.1). Lineage (NCBI taxonomy): Eukaryota > Metazoa > Arthropoda > Malacostraca > Decapoda > Palaemonidae > Macrobrachium > Macrobrachium rosenbergii. The sequence goes on from NC_089767.1 coordinate 27,660,440, forward strand.
CGCTAATATTCCACATACGCAGACGCAGACCAATTAATAAGGGCATTTGAACACTCGAAATTCAGGCGCTGTTAATGATTAATCAATGCCTCTTCCAGTGCCATGAAAACCTCTTCGAGAATTTCTCGAGTTTCACGTGAAATTTGCGTAATTACCCGGAAACGAAATGATTTACTCATTGCCACTTTAGTTTTTTTTTTTTTTGTATCGTACATATCGACTCGTTTACTTAGTTGTGCTAATTAGAATATTAAAGGGGTTTTACTTTCAACAAATCGAATAAATTTTTTTTTAAGAATCATTTTACACGAGCTTTAAATCATTTTTGCTAACGCACATAGAAAGCAATAATTTTATTTCTTTTCGTACTCATTATAATTTGGTTACTATCGAAAGCACACCGCATACCATAACAAAATGTAGGTAAAACATCAATAAAATTAGAGGAAGAAGAATGGTAAAACACTGGAAATCGACGCCCTTCAAATAGTAGTAAGGAGTTAGCTCAACAGATGGCTCTCTATACTTCTACGCTGACTCCGCGACAGGTATCTATCACAACCGAACCTATCTCTCTATACATGTGCTTATTTGTCTATCTGTGTGGGCGCCTGTGTTAAACTTTATTTCCAGTTAACTGAACACTGAACATTTTTACACTTAATGAAATATATTCTTTGCTGACCTTTGTCTTATTGAATATAAAATTTAGGACAAAAGCCAAGCACTGGGACCTATGAGGTCATTCAGCGCTGAAACGGAAATTGACAGTTAAAGTTTAAAAGGTGTAACAGGAGGAAAACCTCGCAGTTGCACTATGAATCAATTGTCAAGAGAGGGTGGAAAGTCAGATGGAAGAAAGAATAAGAAAGGAGGTACAGTAAAGGAACGAAAGGGGTTGTTGCAGCTGGATGCCGAAGGCACGCGGCAAAGAACCTTATGTACTACCTACAGTGCCCCGCACGAGGTGCACTGACGACACTACCCCCTACGGGACTTGGTCTTACTGCAATATGCTGTTTACAAAAACATCATACAACGGTTACAGAAAAGTGTAAGCTATTTTATCTTCACAACCAACTGAACGTGCGTCAGCTATTTTTTATACGGATCGTCTAAACGGCAATTTACTTATGGAAATGTACGGTACCTACTACTACTACTACTACTACTACTACTACTACTACTACTACTACTACTACTATTATTATTATTATTATTATTATTATTATTATTATTATTATTTATATATATTGTCTGAAAGACAATTTACTTTAGTAGTACCTTCCACACTATAGATTGGGTATATCTACAAGGAAACAATAACAGATAAACAAATATAAACATTTACGGTCAAAAAAACAGCAATTCAAGTAAAAATTTAAAGCAACGGGACATGGCCCTTTATACATCGGAACATCTACATTAATAATACCGCGGGAAAACCAGTCGACAGTTTTACACAAATGGAATGAAAGATTTCGTACAATATACAGGATAACAACATGACACCTTCACAGAATCCTCTGCAAATGGAACAGCACACACTGTGATCTGTGTTGACTAAGGTGACGATATAACAGTACATGTTGCCCATATCGCTGAAGCTAATCGTAACATCTAATTCCAAAGAAAGTTACAATCCAAATGCATCAGCCAATCAGAAGCCAGGTAGGAGCTTACCGATATAAGCTGTGGATTTTTCCAGTCAGCTCAAAAAAAATAATAATAATAATAATAATAATAATAATAATAATAATAATAATAATAATAATAATAATAATAATAAAGGTATTATTAAAAATGGCTGTATTATGCGAATTTATCTTATAAGTATCTTTTCCATTTTCCTTATAATTCGCTTTTCGGGCTCAGGATGTTGGTCAGCAACTGGCCGATATTCATATGAATGTGAATATCGGCCATTTTTGACCAACATCATAGCCCAAAATAAGAAAATAAAAGATACTGTATAAGATAAGTTCGCATAATAATAATAATCATTTTTAATAAGACCTGTTTAAGAGAGTGTCTGTTCCCTTAATAATAAATGGCTCCATGTACTGAGGGCTTTAACGGAAGCTTGTTGCTGAAATACAGGTGTGGGATTTGGCCAACCAGGATATATTTCTTATCAACTAAATCACATTATTGTTGTTTGGAAGAACTTTGACTAATCTTTACTAAAAAGATGAAGATCACAGTAATCTACAGACCTAGAGATAGAACAGTTACCAAATAATAGCAGAACAAAAGATAAGTCACTGTATGAAATATCATAATGGCACATGTAAGAAGCCTTCAAATAATACCTAGTTTTAGGGCAGCATTGTAAAGAAATGTCTTTATACTTTTTGAGTATTATTTTTCTTATATTAGTATTCAAGAATACAATATGTCTTTTGCTTACTTTGGTGATGGTTTGAAATATGGGCAATGGTTTAATGGTAATAAGGTAACTTACTATAGAGCCTGAATAACTCTTGAAATTGACTGTTTGGGAGTTAGTGCTTTTATTCTGCCTTCGAATTTTCTGTCGTCAGTCTAGCTCACTCCAGTCCAGTCAGTCCAGTCCAGAGTCCAGATTCCAGTCCAGAGTCCAGATTCCAGTCCAGAGCAGTCCAGTCCGGTGCAGTCTGGCCCAGAGTCCAGATTCCAGTGCAGAGCAGACCAGATTCCAGTCCAGAGTCCAGATTCCAGTCCAGAGCAGTCCAGATTCCAGTCCAGAGCAATCCAGATTCCAATCCAGAGCAATCCAGATTCCAGTCCAGAGCAGTCCAGATTCCAATCCAGAGCAGTCCAGAGCAATCCCTTCCCGAGTCCAGATTCCAGTCCAGAGCAGTGTTTTATCAAGCCCGTCTGGACACTTTGGAGATTTCTACATTTTGGAAAGCTTCCAGTAAACATGAAGAAGTAAACTCCACCAAGGCCGAGTGAAGAGATTTCGAGGACGGAGGAATGTGACCCATGAAACACTGGCTTTATCATCTTGCCTTTACAACATTTGGAAGACCAGCATCTTACGGAACGTAAGTCAGTTGAGAGTTTTGATGCAGGCTCAATAAGACTGTCCTGTCCGTTTGACTGGTTTGTGCGTTTTACGGCTTAAATCATGGTCGCCAACACGTCCATAACAATTAAAGTAAAGGACTCAATCGCAATAATTACTATTTAACTTGCGCCTGTTGTCTATAAACATTATTTTGCTCTGTTTAAGAAATTCTTTCCTGAGTAATTTAAATTTATTCTTTACATACATAGTTGCTACCCTTCATTTACGAAATTGACGTAATTACACGAAGCTAGTTCTTTGTTAAGGCTTGCTGAATTTGTTAATGTTTACGTTAAATTTAATATAAATTATTTTCCCACGTTAATTGGTTATTTTAAGAGCTATTTTCTTAATTGTAGGTCCTTTATGAAAGGTAGAATGAATTTGGGTGGAGAGGAAATGGTGCACACACTCAGAGATACCATGGGTGATTTCCTCTCAGAGCAGAGAAACAGCACTCAACAGTACTCGTAATTATTATCTGCGTCTTTGGATTTATATCCTCACCGTGTTTTGCTATTTTTTACCACAAGCACTGAGTCGATGGTAGAGTACTGTTAAATATTTAAATAATGTAGTGTTACGTAAGTAAATCAAATCATGGCGCAGAGGAATGCTGCGAGGTCTGATAATCAATACAACCGTACTTTTCCAGCTTCATCAATAAGTATACCATTTTATGACTAATTAAGACCCCTGCGAAGATTAGCGACGTCTTTCTTTCTCACTCGCACAAGAGAAGAACAACACCTCGACTGACCTGTGCAATTTTGTACAGGAGCAATTTTGTCAATAACTACGCCCATAAATAACAAAGGCCACGCAACACAAATTCGAAGCAGACCAGATAATTATAGATCAAGGCTCTCTAAAACCATAACAATTACTTTGCAACATTACAAAAAAATATTATGAAATATGAAACAGACTCAATTCAAATCCTACGGCACCCAAGTCTAGAAGGTATCGAAGTTATCACTAGTAAATAAAATTGAAGAAAAAAAACTCTGGACTCAT
>NC_089767.1:27669508-27682008 GCF_040412425.1 Macrobrachium rosenbergii
TATACAGTATATATATATATATATATATATATATATATATATATATATATATATATATATATATATATATACATATACATATACACACACACACACACATATATATATATATATATATATATATATATATATATATATATACATATATACAGCACATACTTCAATCAAATTTACCTCGGTTTCGAGAGAGAGGGAGAGTGAGAGATTGCCCTGATCCTCTTACAAGGGTCGCATGTACGCCAAAAGCGAATCATATCTTCACCTTTCTCTCCAATCATACAAAAAAAAAAAAAAAAAAACACTTAACAATAAATGGTCATTCCGCGTTCACTTCTCCTACAGGAAATAAGAGAACAAAAATGAAATCGGAATGGAACTGAAACTGAAACTAACTCCTATTAATATACATATTCTTAAGGATACAAAATATTTCGTTAAAAATGGTTTCATTATTCAGTAAAACTGCCTTATATACATTTAGACCCCGTAGGAAGGTAGTGCCCTCAGTACAACTCACGCGGTGCACTGTAGGCATTAATAGGTTCTTTGCAGCGTCCCTTCGGGTCCTAGCTGCAACCCGTTTCATTCCTTTTACTGTACCTCTGTTCATATTATCTTTTTTTCCAACTCAACTTTCCACCCTCTCCTAACAATTGCTCCATAGTGCAACTGCGAAGTCTTCTCCTGTTACACCTTTAAAACCACCTTTGCTCTCAATTTCCCTTTCAGCGCTGAATGACGCCCCTAGTCCCAGCGCTTGGCGTTTGACCTAAATTTTATATTCCAGTTCCAATATACATTTGCAAGGTTCAACAAACTATAAGCTTTGAAACGTCACTAATCTATAAATGTCAATTCTAACTGAAGATTTGATTGACTGGTCTTTATAACTTTTTTCATGGGATGGAATTTCAACCAATATTGAGCTGTCAGTTACTGATGCACTAATCTACAAAATTTCACTTCTAACTGAAGATTTGATTGACTGGACTTGAAAACTTTGTTCATGAGACGGAATTGAACCAATAATGACATATCAGTTGCTGATGACATCCCTGAATCCTCTTGACAGACTATTTCATGCTCATTCTCTCTCTTGACAAGAAATATGTCCTGTGCCTAATGAAGTTGTTACATTCGCATCACCCATAAAGAACTTATGTTCTTTCATTACACTACAGGTGGTTCCAGGCTTCTTTCATCCTGGCATTCTTTAATTAGAAAGGGCAACAAAGGATTGCAGCTCAAGAGTTCTTATGTAAGACCTCTTGGGGTAGGATGATCAAGGATCATTTCCCATTTATCACGTCACTGCCATCATTGGTTCTGGGGATATTACTATTAATAATATGGCAAAGGTTAGTTTCAACCATTACTGGTCGGACCCAGCACCGTAGGCTGGGCTTTGGGTTTTACATTGTTTCTCCCTGCATTAGGTCACGCAAGGTACCCCGCGGAAGGGAGGTAAGATGGCCTGCTCCGCCCTCCATCAGACCCACTGCTCAGTCAAAACCTAGTCAATTCCATGCTAGGGGTTTCATAAACAGGGGCAAATTTGGAGAGGAAGAACTGAAAAACGGAGAGGAGATCGACAGGGGCCCAGTATATGCCTAGGTGCTCTGAAAAGGCCCTAGTGTTAAGGGAGCACCTGGCTGCCTAAAAAATACGCAACCATCACAGCTCAGTTCTTTTTATCACACAAGCCTACCATTGGGCAATCGGGGTTTGAAATAAGATATGACGTCCTACACAGCACAACGAGCGCAATATCTGTTACACGAAAAGCTTCAGTTCCCAATACGGGACATAATTTATTGTAAAAATGGAGAATTTCTCTCTCCCGAAACAAAAACGTATCATTTAGGAAGTCGATCACCGCAACAGAATAAATAACTTTTGGATCTTCATCTCTTGCGTAATCAAAGTAGCACCAAAGTGTGTATTCTTGAAGTTAACGTTTCCCCTTTTCATCAATGTCCAGTCTTCAAGATTTAACTAATTTACCCTCATTGAAATGCTTCTCACTTCTCATCCCAATCCTAAAAGTTTACATAATGACATAGGGAAAGGGAGTACAATGATCTTTTGAACCTCTTGGTACTTTCGCATCATTTTAGATTTCTGTAAAAGAAAACTATTGCGCCGGCTTTGTCTGTCCGTCCGCACTTTTCTCTGTCCGCCCTCAGATCTTAAAAAGTACTGAGGCTAGAGGGCTGAAAATTGATATGTTGATCATCCACCCTCCAATTATCAAACCAAATAGCAGCCCTCTAGCCTCAGTAGTTTTTATCTTATTTAAGATTAAAGTTAGCCATAATTGTTCTCCCTGCAACGATATAGGACAGGCCACCACCGGGCCGTGGCTAAAGTCTCATGGGCCGCGGCTCATAAAAAAAATATACGGGGTCCACCGAAAGGTAGATCTATTTTCGGTGGTCTTGATTATACGCTGTAGCGGCCGTACAGAAAACTCGATTGCGCCGAAGAAATTTCGGCGCATTTTTTTCTTGTTTCATTTTATGAACGCAGCCTCAGCATTACTCATTCCCAGCTGAAACAACAAGATTTGACTCTCCGGTATCCGGCTGCTTGAATCTCAATTAAAATGTACATCACAAATATTTTTTTAACCCACTCGTTATTTACATAATGTAATCCTCCGAGTAAGACAAACAATGGAATAAAATGTTGCCTGTTTAATCATACTTTACTGTTGTGTTTTAATTTACGAAAATTCACTGTTAATAAGTAATTCACTAGTTTAATACAGGGATAGGAAACTAATTTTAACGTCTTCACTTGATGCATTATATTGTGAGAAATACGAATGAAAAGAATAATATAAAAAAAAAAAGTAAAAAATGAGCCGAAGTTTCTTCGGCACAATCGAGTTTTCTGTACAGCCTCTACGGCGAATAATCAAGGCCACCGAAAATAGATCTATCTTTCGGTGGTCTCAGTATAATGCTGTATGAGCCACGGCCCATGAAACTTTAACCACGGCCCGGTGGTGGCTATCTACATTGTTGCCAAAAGCACAATTATGGCTAACTTTAACCTTAAATAAAATGAAAACTACTGAGGCTAGAGGGCTGCAATTTGGTATGCTTGAAGATTGGAGGATGGATGATCAAGAATACAATTTGCAGCCCTCTAGCCTCAGAAGTTTTTAAGATCTAAGGGCGGACAGAAGAAGTGCGGACGGACAGACAAAGCCGGCACAATAGTTTTCTTTTACAGAAAACCAAAAAAATGTAACCGTACAGAGACACAAAAATATAAACAAGGTATCTGAAATAAAATGTTTCTCTCTAACAATTAAACCATTCAAGAAATGGACGAAATGGAAATGGAAACACAAATGGACTAATCCAAAGATGTCAGAGCCATTCTCCATCAGAGGAGGAACAACACAGATATGATATTGAGAACATTTCCGGACTAGTGAGGGAATTCTGAAAACTCCATACAAACAGATCACTAAAGTGCATATATGATTAATAAATTACTGTACATGTGTAATCTGACTTTAGTTTATGAAAGTATACTTGGGGTTAAGAGAGCTATTCAATAATAATAATAATAATAATAATAATAATAATAATAATAATAATAATAATAATAATAATAATAATTTCACAATTCATACGGATATACATGGGATTGCTGAGAAAGGAGGGAAAAGACAAGAAACACAGAAAGAAACCAATTAGAAGACGTTTAAAAGAATAAAGAGACAGAGGAAACAGAGAAAAATACATAGCCTAACAAAATATCCTGGAGTAGAAAAACGAATGGATATATACGGAAATGAAGAGCAAGGGGCAGGGTTTATTTAATGGGCGAAATAAAACGAAAACGGTAGAACGAAGGACAAGGGAATGTTAATGCACAGGGAGAATTAAGATCAAGAAATACGCAAATATCCATAAGCTAAAATATGAATGGAATAAGAGAGAGAATTGGAGCGTGTGAATTTTGCTAAAAATGGAGAATGAGAGAGAAAGAGATAGAAGGAGAGAGAAAATTTATTTATTTGTGTATAAAAGTCATGTAGCATTCCATTACACCGTCACGGAATAGAATTTAGGCCAAATGCCAAGCGCTGGGGCCTGTGGGGCCATTCAGCGCTGAAAGGGAAATTGAGAGTAAGGTCTGAAAGGTGTAACAAGAGGAAAACCTCACAGTCGCACTATGAAACAACTGTTAGGAGAGGGTGGATAGCAAGATGGAAGAACGAGGATATGAACGGAGGTACAGTAAAAGGAATGAAAGGGTTTGCAGCTAGGGGCCGAAGGGACGCTGCAAAGAACCTTAAGTAATGCCTGCAGTGCACCGCGTGAGGTGCACTGACAGCGTTACCTCTCTACGGGGATTACACCGTAATAACTGCCAAATTGTCACCCGATCTTGCACATGAGGTATAACGACTGAATCGACCCCGTTTGTTGAGTTTTCGTTGACAACCAAACGGGTCGTTATATGAATAAATTAGAAAGACATATCTATGCATAATAGCTAGTTTCGTGTTCCCAGGCTGTTATTTACCGAGGATGTTTTGCATAGAGCGACGTATTTGCAACATTCCCCGTTTTATGATTACAAGTGACTCACCATGACTCAGAACACCAGCAGATCGGCGACGAAGGTTCATAAAACAACACCCAGAATAACAAATGGTAGAAATCAAGCAGACTATTGAACCTGTCACCAACTGCTTCTTTACTTTCAACAGCATACTACCGAGCCAACGTGAAAAATATAAGGCTACGGTTCAAATCCTATCATTTATAATTCCCCTTGGGCGTACGTGATTCCCAGTTACTGAACTGGATATTAAAAGATATTTGTGGCTTAATACTTTAAGAATTGAAAAAAGCCACGTGTGTATAAATGACAAAACTTCATAACGGGCCAAGTGCTACAAACCTACTAATTAGCAATTATGCTGGAGATGGAATGATATCGACTTCGAGCAGGGAACCTGAATTTGATAGACATGTGTACAACGGAGTCGATAGCAACTCATATCTCTCTTCATGGCTCACTGGTCAAAGATATTGACTATGGTTTCTCATCAGGCAAAGGTTCGTATGTTATTCCCGTGGTATAGTAAATACGATTTTAAACGATATTTGTGGTTTAATAAATAAATATATATATATGTATATATATATATATATATATATATATATATATATATATATATATATATATATATATATTTAAATGTGTACAATATACATATACAGTATATATATATGTGTGTGTCTGTCTGTCTGTATGTATGTATGTATGTATGTATGTATATATATATGTGTGTGTATGTATGTATATATGTGTATATATATATTTTTTTTCAAATACTACACCATACCAACCAATGCAAAATTCAGCAAAATGGGCTGAAGAGATATAATATTTGTATTTACGTTGCTGTTGTGTTATACAAGGGGAGGGGAAAGTCGCTAGTTAATGGAGCATTGACAAACACAGTTATAAAGACTTCCTAATATCAATGACTGATCCCGCTAATCAAAAAAAAAAAGGAGGACCTCCCTTACCCCGCCTTAAACTACTAGTGAGTCCTCCGCATCGAAAGGTTTTACTGACAATTTTACTGATGAAGTTACATCAACTTCCGAGATTTATGACCAGATTACATAAACCATCGGATGAATCACAAATACCACATTAAAAACAGATAGGTAACGAATCCATAAATCTTGAGTTGTCAGAGCACAAAATGCAAAGGTGGTTAACTAACATAGATACTATGAGCAAAATCCAAGTGAAATATAGCGGATTATAAAATTCACACACCTGCGCTCTTTTCAAAATATCACAGGCAAAACAAATGGGACTAAAATTCAGTCAGTCCTTTTTCAATGTGTTCGTGACAATCTAGGATAGGAGTCCTGGCCCAAAATATCAGACCACACTAAAACTCACAGACTGATATTCAGCCCTTGAGACATCAATGTGACTTGCACATTGGTACCTCTCGGGTCCCAAAATTAACAGGTGATTGATGAGACCACTACAGCTCCCCCTGTTGATTTGAAATTGACTCCAGTACCTCTAACAGTATCTTTTAGTAATAATTAAACTACGTAAAAGATGGAGTGTGAGGTTGGACGGCAAAAATAAATGATTGAAATGTAAAATATACTGGGAAAAAGAATTAGAATGTATAACTGGAGGAAAACCCTACAGGTGAACTATGCAAAAGAGGATGGACAGCAAGGCGAAATAAAACCATGAGATATCACATTGGAGGAAATAAGAGAAAATATTAAAGAGAAAGTGGGAAAGGAAATGACAGCCCCATAAAGGAAAGGGCTTCGGACCCCTCCTACTAGCACTGAGGCCCTCCCAAAAAAATAAGGTGGCCACCGATGGGGGTAGGGGCTATCAGGAGAAAACGAGAGGGAGTTGATAAGAAAAGCCAAAGGGGAAGTCTATATCAAATTAAAGCGTTAGACCAATAAAAGAAAGTATGCACTCTTAGAGGGAAGTGGATAAGGAGAGCCAAAAGGTGAATATTGTATCAATATAAGGGTTAGATCAATAAAGAACTTGAGCACTCACATATTTACACCCCCAAAACAAAAGATAAAGTGGGAGAATTCATGAAAAGGACTGAGCTGCACCATCTGTTCCTTTCTTACCATGATTAAGTAGAGTACCTTTTCTTCTGGAGAAGTAAATAACACAAAGAGTATAAGACTCTCTCTCTCTCTCTCTCTCTCTCTCTCTCTCTCTCTCTCTCTCCTCTCTTGTCTCTCTTTCTAATTGACAAAACTGTAATGGGCCTGGGCCTGGCACTACTATGTTCTGTGTATCGTAATGGATTTCTTCCATAACATACATTTAGAAAAATATATGGTGGGTCGCATGGAAAGGACGAATGGGGATATAAGACGAAAATAAGAAGAAGCTATCTGTAAAAACAAATAAAAAGTAAAAATGAAAAATAAACTTGTTTTCATGAGTCAAACGACGGACTATTAAAAAAAAATTCGTGTAAAAATAATGAACATATTACGACTGAAAAGCGATTATACAAAAGACATAACAACGTTAACAGACAAACATACAAATATATAAAACTAGTTTAACTACCGTATTATAAATCATAAAATAGTATACTTGGGGAAATACAAAACAAAACAAAACAAAGCGCTGAAAATACCAACATCCTCCCTCAGACGTTTAAATTTTGACTCTCGGTGCACGGCTTTGGTCCCTGATGTAAGCCGTTTTTATTTCAGGCCTTCAGACTTTACGATGCGGTAAAATACTGAAAAACGACTCATGGCTTATGGAGGTATTATAAACGACTTAAAGGAGTTGAACATTAAATTTTATGCGAGTCTGGCCATTTGTTTCATTTCTTCGTTGGGGGCGGTAAACTGCTCATTAACCAGGGCTGACACCAGGTTACGATGGCTGAAGATTCTGGGAAATAGTCTCTCGCTGTCTTTAATATTTTTCTAATGTCTTCATTTCTTCCTATAATACATAATATATGACATTCTATGGAATACTGTAACTACTTCTTGTAGGTAATCAATCACTGCTGTCGGTAGTTTGGACACTGACATTCTCCACTTTTCCACACATTAACTAGAATCAATAAAAAATAATTAAATGTTATGAAAGAATAAAAAAAAAAGATTTGTTATAAATTACACAAAATCTAACTACACACAGGATTTGCAGGAGGTACATGAAGTACAAAAGGCCGAAAAATGATTGCAAAAGATCTAGAGGAACTTGGAGCGTCCGTGGAAGGTGTGCAAAGGGATTTTTGAGCCAATTATCCTTTATGGAAGTGAAGAGTATATGTAGAATACACAAAAGAAATATGGTTGTAGCTGTAAAGATGAACTGTCCCCTTAGCAGATGTATGTCGCACATGAAGAGCTACAAGAGTGAGGAATGTGGTTAGCATACATGAAAAGATACATCCCAGCACTTCGAGACGGTTCGGTAATGTAGAGAGAATGGAAGGTGCCAGGTTATGGAAAAAAGTGTACAATTTACAATTTGGGAGTACTGTAATGGAAGAGGAGAAGATTTTGGAAAGGCTGGAAAACTGGTATGAAAGGGGACTGGGAGGGATGGGGTGTCAACAACCCAGATGCAGGAGATTATGTTCAAGGGGGCGAAGAATTACTTTATATATATATATAAAAATATATATACTGTATATATATATATATATATATATATATATATATATATATATATATATATATATATATATGTGTGTGTGTGTGTGTGTGTGTGTGTGTGTGTGTGTGTGTGTGTGTGTGTGTGTATAACAGAATCACGAAAATATGGAACATGATGAATATATAAATAAAGGCAATGCCATGAAGGAAAAAGTGAAACAACGGAGTGGTGGTTGGCCTGACTTACTGTCCTTTACTTAGCAGACTTTATATATATATATATATATATATATATATATATATATATAGTATATATATATATATATATATATATATATATATAATTTATATATATATATATATATATATCACACAATATATATATATATATATATTTATGTATATATATATATATATATATATATATATATATATATATATATATATATATATATATATATATATTATATACATATAATTTTCCATTTTTAGTTTTATTTTCCCAGTAGCGCGTAAATCTCTTTGTATGACGAATTGTGTGTATAAGATCCCTTACTAGACCATTCTTTTACAGAATTAAATATTTGTCGGTGTCAGAAAAACGCCAACATGACACGCAAACAAATCACTTTGCTTCATTTGAAACTCTGCGAAAACCTCGAATATTATTGATACACTGAAATATTATTTAGCAGACAAAAAGATAAAATTTATGACTGCTACACCTGCAAAAGGTCCTGGATTCAAGCCGGTTGCGAAACTGTTGGCCTATAAAGTGAATTATAAACCTGGTCGTGAGTTAACTGGTGTGAGTCACAAACACACTGAAGAAGTACACGGAGTTAGCAAAACATTATCCTCAAAAACTTGAGAACCGGAAAACTAAGGGAAGAAGCTGTCTGGAAAAATGGTAATATGTAAACGGTATGTAAATATAAAAATAATCTTATAATCTGACTTCATTCTTCTTTGAGGTCACTAGTATTGATTCACCAATATCCAACTTGTATTTCCAGAGAATGAAACAATTTTCGTGTTATTTGTGAACTAAATCCAAATCTTTCTCACGATGCATATTTTATCAACGGAAGACAGTAATGTCACTAGGCTATGCATTAATCATATCAGTGTAATGCTGCCTAAATTTACAATGCTTAAAAAATGACAACGTTAAAATACGTTTACTATCAACGGATCAAAGGAGCTTTGACAAAGCCATTTAGAATTTCAATATCGTCAGTCATTGGTAGTATTTTCACATTTCTGTTTTGGAGAGAAATGAACGACCCAGGGAGTGTAAAATATTTAACTAAATGTAAATAAATAATTTGTTTGAACAACAAATCAAATGTGTAAAGTCACAGACACCGGAAAAAGTCATCAACAGTATTTCACAGTGAGTGACAATTTCATTCTTTCTGTAAAGGAATGACTGACTGATTTCAAGTGAAATTATCTGGTGTCACAACAACAAAGGTCACTGCCACCGAAAAATATTTTATTCTGTAAACGAAAGGTCTAGACTCTAGAGTAAGGCGTCTGATACACACCATTCGTCATCCCAAGAGAGTTACACTCCACCGAGAAACGAAAACTAAAAATGGAAAAATCTAGAGTATTCAATAATCTTTACCAATGCAGCCAGCGCATTTCTGAGAATTTCGTCCATTTTTCAATATTCTGGGGATCCTTTCAACCCCGCCAAGATAATGGCTTTTCTGCGTTGCTTCACAATTTCCGCTCGCAGGTCTAAAAGGTCATCTGAGCAGAAAATTCATCAAAGATCTGCTAACATCGACGGGGGCTTAGGTAAACACACGCGAATACTCACAAGCACATATGAACCCGAGACGCAACTCAGGGAAAACGAGTATTCATACAAATGCGCTCGCGCGCGTCTCATTTCTTAAGACCTAACGCCTTGAGATTTTGTCTTTTTTTTTGTATATTAAATAATATTTCAGTTCATTGATGTTATTCCAGATTCATGCTGAACATCTAATTTTAGCAGGGTACTGAAATGAATGATTAGGGTACTGAAATGAAGCAAAGTTGTTTTTGTTACGCGTCATTGGATTACCGGTCCTTATTTGAACCATTTTTTTTATATATAATTGATGCTGTTTTTATGTTCATTTTCTCAGAAGGCTTGAGTGTAGTATTTCCAACCAGTGACCATATCATTAACTCCTAAGCACAAACGATATTTTACTATATATATATATACATACATATATATATATATATATATATATATATATATATATATATATATATATATATATATATATATATATATATATATATATATATATATATATATATATATATATATATTATATATATATATATATATATATAATATATATATATATAAAATATATATATATTATATATATATATTATATATATATATATATATATATATATATATATATATATATATATATATATATATATATATATATATATCAGCAGTTTGATGGAGTTCCTTCTATAGCTATATCATAGCAAAGTCTGTGGTATTCTGCTCTGGCTACGATTAACTCGATCACTCCAAGCATGAAAATGACAGTTTTGCAGTCAAGCTCAGAGGCGTGGATAATCTGTCATCACTGAGCTCAACTGCACCTTTATATAAGTGAAGAAAAGTCAAGTATACCTCAGTTAACCAGACCACTGAGCTGAATAACAGCTCTCCTAGGGCTGGCCCGAAGGGTCAGACTTATTTTACGTGGCTAAGAACCAACTGGTTACCTAGCAACGGGACCTACAGCTTATTGTGGAATCCGAACCATACAATACCGAGAAATGAATTTCTGTCACCAGAAATAAATTCCTCTGATAAATGAATGCAGGGTGTGAAGGGATGATACCATTAAGGGCGTGGTGTGAGACTGTATACGGATACACTTACAATTATAATTCCATTAAATTATTAAAAAAAATACTCATACATCAAAAAACACTCTTGTACACGGAAGTGTAGCAACATTACAAAAAGTGTAGTTGGCAAAAATACATATACCACTGCACGCGTGTTACATAACTGCGTACGAATGGTCTAAAGAAAAGGATTTGAGAGACGAGCAAGTAAAATTTTCCTCTGGCAACATATTTGAATACGTTGTTAATTCTTATTTTTCGGAGGGGGGGGCGGGCAAAGGGACGACCTAGAAAGAAGGGTAAGGAAGAAGGCAAAGAGAAAAACTTTCAGTTCCTCGCCATCTCCTCTTCCACTATTCTCTCCTCTCCCGGTGAAAGATCCTGATAAAACATCCTTTGAAAGACTGAAGACTAATCTTTGATAAATTCACATAAGACTTCCTTTAAAAGATTAAAGAATGGGGAACACCTTTAAAAGATTAAGGAACGGGGAACACGGATGCATAAACTTTTTCTAATCTTTCGTAAATTCACATCAGAACTTTCACCTCCATTTTCCTAGGCCTAAAATACAGGAATAAACTACCTCATTTGAAAATCTATTCAAAGGCGGGGGAAGGGAGGGGGTAGTAACAGAATAGCGATGTTACAAGTCGGTCATTTATTCACTTATAGGCGACTTGGTGCCGGAAGGACTATGGTTATTGACAGTGAGTAAAGTAGTTACTGAATAATTAAATAATAAATCAATTAATTTATATACACACATTGATTGATTTATTAAATTTTTAATTATTGAGCATATACATTATATATATATATATCTATGTGCATGTATATGTATATAATATATATACATACATATATATACTGTATATATGAAATTTTTATCACACCGTGATTTATATACAATCATGAAGCCACAAACGTCGTTTAATATCCAATTCACGCTACTTCGGGAATATTCCCGATGGGGAATTATCCCGAAGTAGCGTGAATTGGATATGAAACGACATTTGTAGCTTCATGATTTATACATATATATATATATATATATATATATATATATATATATATATATATATATATATATATGTATATATATAGATATGTGTGTGTGTGTGTGTGTGTGTGTGTGTATATTATATACACACATCATATATATATATATATATATATATATATATATATATATATATATATATATATATATATATCTATATCTATATATATATATATATTTATATATATAGAGACATATATATATATACAGTTTATAATGTTTGGTAAGGATTTAAGTAACCTGAAGTTTGAAATGTTCATTTCGTCGTTGGCACCAGACGAACAGATGGAGAACGGAATATATCTGCTGTAAAATAATGAACGTCGGGAAGCTTTTGTTGCAAATAACAACTGCGCTTGTGAAAAGGCATG
>NC_089767.1:27687008-27692008 GCF_040412425.1 Macrobrachium rosenbergii
ATTCTTAACATGTGAAGGAAACCCAGTCCTGCTTCTACTGCCAGCAACAATAATAACGTGGGAAGAATTCCCATTCCTGCCGTGTTAAAAAAAACCCACTCCTGCCACCAACAAGAACACTTAAGGTGGGAAGAAAACCCATTCGTGCTACTCTACCAACAAAAACAATACCTAATGTGTGAAAAAAAACAATAATAAAAATTATGGAAGACAGGAACGCTCATGATATCGAGTGTTTGGGATTTATTGGTAGTCTCTTAAGATTTTCGGAAAAGCTTGTTTCCTTCTTCAAATAGGAAAGAATAAATGTAAAATAATGAATCAGGGATTGCTCATACGGGCCTGACTGCCTAATGAGAAGTATGCTGTCTTTTTTAATAATCATCTCGCTTTCACTTCCATTAACGGTACTATATTCTAAAATAAAAAAAACGTAATAAGAATAATAAAAATACCAAAAATGAATAAAAAGTATGAAAGGTAAAATTATACATGAAAAATGAATGAAAATAATTGCCACACCTTTCAAATTAACAAGCAATTTCTAACCAACAGTTGCCACTTCAAATCGGTTTACTAAACCGATCAATCCTCGTTCAATCTGAATCGATTCTTTAGGATCACCAGAAAGGCCTCCACAAGGCAGGCTCTATTGGTTACTTTCACTGCGTTCCTTAGCAGAAGAACTCGTTAATATACTGACATACTGAAATGGCAGCCTATACAATGAACCTACGTTGCACACAAGGGTTTATAACCCTATCATGAATTGAGTTGAACTGACTTGAATTGAATACAGATTTTGGGCCAAAGGCCAAGCAATGGGACCTATGAGGTCATTCAACCCTGGAACGGAAATTGGCCGTAAAAGGTTTGAAAGGTGTAACAGGAGGAAAACCTCGCAGTTGCGCTACGAATCAATTGTTAGGAGAGGGTGGAAAGTAAGATGGAAGAAAGAGAATATGAAAGGAGGCACAGTAAAAGGAACGAAAAGGGTTGCAGCCAGGGGCCGAAGGCACGCTACAAAGACCCTTAAGTAATGCCTACAGCGCACCGCATGAGCTGCAATGACGTCACTAAACCCCTACGGGAATCAACTGCATTATGAGAGAAGAGGAGGTAGATAGATTCGTGGAGGTGTTAGAAAGGAGGAATCTCAGTATCCACTTGGAGAGAGAACTAAGTTTCACAGGTGGGTGACAGAGCACATTGAAGGGACATACTAGGTATAGGACCGCTTTCTTTGTAGGTTTTTGGGGCGTATGATTATGCGAAACTTCGGCTTACAGACTCTCATCCTTGATACAACAAGCAGAATACTGATTAACGAATGCTGTTTTGTATTTCTACAGAAATACTCATTTCAAAGGAACAATACATATACATATATATATACATATATATATATATATAAATATATATATATATATATATATATATATATATATATATATATATATATATATCTAAATATATATATATATATATATATATATATATATATATATATATATATATATATATATATATATATATATATATAAATATCTAAACATATATATATATATATATATATATATATATATATATATATATATATATATATATATATATATATATATATATATATATATATATATATATGCTGCCGTGGTGGCGCAGTGGTATGATTCTCGGCTACCAGTCGAGAGGGCCGGGGTTCAACTCACTGATGGCTCGGATTGTGCCACTGCAAAAATCTGGCAGCCCATCAACCTAACAGTCAGAAAAAACCCGAGAGGTTCACTAGGAGAATAGGTAGCAGCCCTCGGGCCGGGGAGTTAAACAGTAGGCCTAGCGACACACTGGCCACATGTTATAGGCATTGGAACCTGTCCCCCACTGGCTGTCAGCCTAAGAAACAGGAGATCAGCACCTGCCCTATAAGCCTACAGAGGCCTAGGAGGGCTTTAACTTTATATATACACATATATATATTTATATACGTAAGTGTGTATATACCACGGATATACAGCGGAATGCTGTTCCCGTTTCCTCGTGGCCATTTACAGTGCGCATAAATAAATAAAAGCATAAATATGAATAAAAGTACATACACAAACACACACATTATATATATATATATATATATATATATATATATATATATATATATATATATATATATATATATATATATATATATATATATATATATATACATATATACATATATATATATATATATATATATATATATATATATATATACATATATACGTGTGTGCTTGTTTACTAGTATGTGTGTGCACCGCTTAAAATTTCTGAAAGATGTATCATCAATTTCAGCGACAAGAAAAATAGGACCCACTTTAGACGTAAATGTTTTTTTTTTTTTTTTTCAGAAGTACCGAGAATATCGCGTGTCATTATGCGGAAATTTCGGGATTAAAGAAGGACCGGCATAAAAAGCCTTTGAGAGATGAATCCTCAGCAGGAGTCGGCCATTAGTGTCTTAATAGGCTTCGGTGCCTAAATGAATAAAAGCTTCTCTCCGAGTGTGAGGTGGAATAAAATAGCAGATGAAAGCGCTCGTTATTGCGAGACAAAATTAAAACAACGAAAAAATGCACTTCGGCGCAAACGAGTTTTCTGTACTTCGTATAATCAAGGCCACCGAAAATAGATCTATCTTTCGGTGGTCTCGGTGTAATGCTATACGAGCCGCGACTTATGAAACTTTAACCACGGTCCGGTGATGGCCTGGCCTATATCGTTGCCAGACGCACGATTATGGCTAACTTTAACTTTAAATAAAATAAAAAACTACTGGGGCTAGAGAGCTGCAATTTTGGTATGTTTGATAATTGGAGGATGGATGATCAAAATGCCAGTTTGCAGCCCTTTGGCCTCAGTAGTTTTTAAGATCTGAGGGCGGACGGAAAAAGTGCGGACAGAAAAAAGACCGGGCGGACAGACAAAGCCGGCAAAATCTTTTCTTTTCAGAATAAAATGTGAAACAACCGTAAAAGCTTGAAAAATAAATGTGAATTTAAGGGAAGAATAACCTACGTTTTAATATCTTCCATTACTTACATAAGTATAAAGATGAAGGAACAGAAGTCATTAAATATTAATCAGTCATGCCAACATTAAAAACCATTTGTAATAGATTTTATTTTAAAAATATAAAAGAATTCAGTATCAACCTCCCGACAAAGAGTAAAAATTATGGTGACTTAAGAGATTTACTTGGTAATATTACTCTTAACTTGCTACAATTAAGAGTTGCAAACTTTCCAACGACAACTTTTACTGATTAACGTGAAATTTCACTACTTCAGTAAAACTAAAATGACGTTCAAACTTACACAGTAGCGCGAGAACTCGATGCAAATACATTAAAAAACTCTGACATATTCCTTACAGAAATGAATCTTGTTTTCGCACCGTTAATTAGGTCGATAATTCATACAGTGAAGTATGATGTATCGTACGTCTTTAGATTTTCACCATACTGCACATTCTCACGTTCCTTGATTAATGTTATTCTTTCACCCAAATATGCGTGACCTTGGCCTACTTTTCCAAGCAACCAGGTTAATTTTTTTTTTAATTTACCATTTACCAATATTGAACAAAATTTTTCATCTAAGGACTAATGCCTCAAATTAAATTTAGAAATTAACTTGGAGATGATTACCGAAAATTAATCGATATTTCAGGAAACAAACAAGAAAATATCATAACTATTAACTACCTCGTCCCGACCGCTGCAAATCGCTTTAAATAGGAAGAGTTCTAATTATGAAATATTACTAACAGGTTCATATTTCTAGCTGTTTTAAAATGGTATTTCAAAATATGGACGAAATGAAGAAGAAAATGCTCAAAGGTGAGGTGGATGACCTATGTACATTTCTATATATACACGTCAATGCACTGAAATGCAAGTGTGAATCAACCCGGAACCAAACCCTGGAAATAAATGTTCTAAGGCAGATTAATTTTTATCACAACCGAGACAAGAGATTTAGTCGAGCTAAAGATACATTTCAATAATAACAGATCAAATTCAAATGTAATATAACTAAAAAATGCGGCAATCAAGTTTTCTGTACAGCGCATAATCAAGGCCATCAAAAACAGATTTATCTTTCGGTGGTCTCGGTATAATGTTGTATGAGCCGCAGCCCGTGAAACTTTAACAACGGCCCGGTGGTGGCCTGGCCTTTATCGTTGCCAGACGCACGATTATGGCTAACTTTAACCTTAAATAAAATAAAAACTACTGAGGCTAGAGGGCTGCAATTTGGTATGTTTGATGATTGGAGGGTGGATGATCAACATACCAATTTGCACCCCTTAACCCTCAGTAGTTTTTAAGATCTGAGGGCGGGCAGAAAAAGTGCGGACAGAATTCGGCACAACAGTTTTCTTTTACAGCAGCTAAAAAGAGGATTAATAAAAGTTAATAGATAAACATCTCAGTCACATTAGGCACTAAAATGGTGAAGAAATCCGCACTGATGTAAGTGTAAATATACACCGAAGAATATTTATAAAATGAGAGCATTCGAAAATGTGCTCGTATCTCCTTCACAATCAAGCAGGGTATCGAAAGATCTCGTTGTATATATATTTTTAATAATGTATCCACACCTATTTGACTTTTTCACAAATGATAATAATAATAATAATAATAATAATAATAATAATAATAATAATAATAATAATAATAATAATAATAATAATAATAATACCCCGTCATATACATATTTGTAAATATATATTTACACTTATAGCAGTGTGATCTCGTCGTATAATTGAAAATATATATTTCTAATTACATCGTGCGGACTTTTTCACCAATAATAATAATAATAATAATAATAATAATAATAATAATAATAATAATAATAATAATAATAATAACGGTGCTCTGAAACCGCAAAACTCCGCCAAGACTGAGCATTCTAACTCACAAAATGTAATTTCTGCCAAGAATTTACATTCGCATC
>NC_089767.1:27697008-27704508 GCF_040412425.1 Macrobrachium rosenbergii
TTGGACAATCCAACCATAGTAAAATAAGAGAGAGAGAAAAAAAAATTTTAAAAATTGAGCAAAATGAATAAAATTTTCCACCTCCATATTCAGTGTCGTCGGTGCGTTAGGCGTAACATTCCAGATCATAAAAATCCATCTTAATCTAATCAGTCAACACGGTTAGAAAATAGCCAACAGTTCATTCTACCGTAACCGTATTTACTCGCTAAGGTAATTAAGGGCACGGGTCCACAGACACACGGGTAACACACACACAGATATGGGGATACAAAATATATATATATATATATATATATATATATATATATATATATATATATATATATATATATATATATATATATATATATATACATATATATATAATTTTTTTACACACACACATATATATATATATATATATATATATATATATATATATATATATATATATATATATATATATATAATATAATACAAACACACACACAATATATATATATATATATATATATATATATATATATATATATATATATATATATATATATATATATATATATATGTGTGTGATCTCATATGCTCGCACGTTTATCAACAAGGAACAAATGAGAGAATCAAAAACTACAAATAAAAGTTCTAAAGTAACTTTCAATTACAACTTCACTTCAGATATGAAGACCTCATTGAAATCACAAGGACATTCCTTCTAAGACACAACCCTCCCCTCCCCTCCAACTACATGAAAAATAATTCTGAACACTGAAAACCACGAATCTCTTTCCATTTTAAGAAACCGGGACACTTAAGAGACTAAAATATGGTCACCGCTTCTACCGTAGGATACAAGATCTCAGGGGTGATAAATAAAGTGATAAATAAACGCCTCGCCATTTGATTTGGGCCTTTCTATAGAATTAAGAGAATAATGTTATAATTAACCTCAGCTGGTGTAAAGCCTCTCACTTTAATGCCCCTTAATTAGCGCGCGAAAAAGGAAAGGATGTTAATTTATCACCTTCCTAATTTAATGACGTCACTGATGTCAATTATCTTCAGCGAACAATGGTACTACTTCATTTATGATGGTGAAAGCCACAATGCTGACGATAACTTTCACTATAATCGTGTTTCGGCAGATGTTGAAAAATTGAATATGATGAAGCAAAGGTGGTTTAAACTCTAGGTGTTATATACGCTTCTCGAATAATATTCTATTAAATAAAAATTATGGAACGTGGGCCAGTCAATTTTCTTTCAGTGACTTAATAGTTTCACGAACATCTCAAGATTCTCACCATTACTCACAGCCGTTGCATATACAAGCTACAATTTTTACGAACGTGCATGCAAAAAAAGTTCCATTCGGGAAAGCAGGTTTATGTTAAAATCAAATACTCTTGTCTAAAGAGTACGAGTTGGCATCGTGAAAAACAGAATTGAACAGAATAGAATATGGAGCTTACGCCAAAGGCCAAACGCTGGGATCTTGGGGTCATTCAGCGGTAAATGGAAATCGACAATAAGGAGGTTTGAAAGGCGTAATAGGAGGAAAACCTCGCGGTTGCACTACGAAACAACTGTTAGAGAGGGTGGAAAGTCCGATGGAAGAAAGAGACTGTGAATGGAGGTAGAATAAAATGAGTGAAAAAGGTTGCAGCTAGGGGCCGAAGGGATGCTGTAAAGACCATTAAGTAATGCCTACAGTACACCACATGAGGTGCTTCTCCCCAACGGGGATCATGAAAAATAAGAGTAAGCAAACCTCACTCAACAGATCCTTCTCACTTGATGCCAGCCACAAAGGCATCATAAAATTTTGGTTCTAAAATCTACGGTAATGTTCTAAATGATTTCAGTCTCTTAAGCCCGGCAACCCATCTCCAGCGGAAGCAATTTCCGCATTAGTGACATGCCTATGTCTCACAAAATTAAATAATGCTGCCATTCCATAGATCTTTATTCCCGCAGAAGTTGTGAAGAAATCCACACATACAACGTTGTATAAGCATACTAACAACCACAAAAACATAACCCTTCTCAAATCCACACATAGAGCGTTGTTTAAACAAGCTAACAACCACAAAAACACAACCCTCCTCTGAGGCAACAAGATATCCTAATGACAAAAACACAACCCTCCTCTGAAGCAACAAGATATCCTAATGGCAACCACATTATTCACTACCCTTCACGCTCGCCGACAGTATTCCGTCCACCTGCTTGTTTGTTACTCAATCTACCTGTGACATCGTGGAAGATATGAAAGATATGATTAGGGAGAGAGAAAGAGAATGACAGACTTCCATCGCTGCGGAGTCGTAGGGGCAATTCTCATACATTACACGTCCAGCAAAGGGAAGAAAAACGAATTTGATATTACACCTTTCACCGGAGAATCATTTTGTAATTATATAATCTCCTATGGCGTACAACACAAGGGATAATTACAAAATGCTTCTACGGTTGAGAGATTTGGAATGACCGCAGTAAATGAGGATGGACACTATTTTGTAGAAACTGATTTTTAAAAAGGTCTCACTGCTGGATATGTGGTTTCAAGTCTTGAGTTCATTAATGAAATACAATATCTTAATCAGACCAAAGGCCAAGCAATAGGATCTATGAGGTCATTCAACGCTGAAACGGAAATTGACAGTAAAAAGGCTTTAAAGGTGTAAATCGAGAAAAGCTTGTCAGCTGCGCTGCTAAAAAAAATTATGAGCGTGAAAAGTAGGAGGGAAGAAAGAGAATATGAACGGAGGTGTAGTAAAAGGAATGGACGGGTTTTGAAGCTAGGGACCGAAGGGACGCTGCAAAGAACCTTAATTATGCCTACAGTGAACCGCGTGCGGTATACTTACCGCACTACCCCTCCCCCTACGGAGATGACTTCATTAGTACTCTTCAGAAAAGAAACGAAAATAATTTCCTTGATTGTGTGTTGACAGAGGGGACGGTGGTTAAGTGATATAGTGCTAAATCAGTAACATGAAGAGAGGCAGAATCCATTTCAAAGCATTATCTGGTGGAGGTACAAAATTAAAATGAGATGTAGTCTATTATCGAGGAAGTTTGGGAAGGTGCTATGAATGTACATATGCAAATTGGTGTAACAGTATAAAACAACTGAAAAAATGCGCCGAAATCGAGTTTTCTGACGGCCGCTACAGCGTATGATCAAGGCCACCGAAAATAGATCTCTCTTTCGGTGGTCTCGGTATAATGGTGCATAGCCGCGGCCCATGAAACTTTAACAACGGCCCGGTGGTGGCCTATCATATATCGTTGCCAGAAGCACGATTATGGCTAACTTTAACCTTGAAAAAAATAAAAACTACACAGGCTAGAGGGCTGCAATTTGGTATGTTTCATGATTGGAGGGTGGATGATCAACATACCAATTTGCAGCCCTCTAGCCTCAGCAGTTTTTAAGATCTGAGGGCGGACAGAAAAAAGTGCGGACGGAATAAAGTGCGGAGGACAGACAAAGCCGGCACAATAGTTTTGTTTTACAGAAAAATAAAAATATGTTAGAATAACACAATGCGATAAAAATGCCAGAGTTGTAAGAGGTTCACTTAAGGAATCATTTGAATGATGCAGGGACACGGAGTAAGACTGACCTTAAAAAGACATCAAAGAGGGAGAATATGGAAGTCAGGTAAAAAAAGAAAAAAAGGAAAAGAGAAAGGAGTAGTACGTCAAATTTTGGGAACAGACATGACAGAAAATTTTTGGGAAACAAGAGATAGTTGGGGGGGGGGGCGATTAAACGGAGAAAGCTAAATCACTGATATAAATGTCTCGTGCAATGAAATAAGCAGACAGAGAGATAATACATGAACATGAAGAACATCGCAGGTTTGTACTAATGAATGAGCATTTTACGAATTGCTCCATGTAGACATTACCAGTAGACGTATCAGTTCAAGTGACTGAAGAGAATGATCCTCTAAAAAGTTGAAGGATAAAAAGGCAACGGGAGTTGGTCTTATAACAAAAAGGAAGCTCGGACATTTTCTCGACAACTAAGATTTCTCCCAAAACGGCGACGAACCGTACTAAACCTCCAACGAACACAATAGTGATCTGTATATCAGGTCCACAATAATATTCAGTGGTGAATTATGTTGATTTTATAAAAACGTTACAAGAACTTTCGAACATGTCCTAGGTTCATCTTCCCACGATCTCCCACGAGATCGTAGCCCTACTGGATCAAATCTAGCTGTAGAAAAGGGTCCGGGAATCATTTTAAAAGTTACAATTTCTACCAAACCACAATGGGCCTCCCCAGGGTCCTGGGCATCCGCAAACTCGGACGAACTTCCAGACGCCCTCGACATCTCAGCCGTCCTGGTCAAATTCGGCAATGCAGAAAGAGGCCTAACCAACTGGCGAACCATGGAATGAGAGGAGAGTCTGATTCTCAGCGAAGTTTTAATGGATTGCGTGAGAGGAATTTTTGCCACTTTCAAGAAGATGAAACGCGAAGGCGGCATCCGAGTCATAGCTTATCCAATTGCATTGTATAATTATCTTCGAAGGACAGATAGCGATGTCTGCTATGGAATGGAATGGAATATCAAATTTAGGCCAAAGGCCAAGAACTGGAACCTGTGAGCTCTGACAGAGCTGAAAGGGAATTGAGCATAAAAAGGTTTTAAAGGCGTAATAGGAGGAAAAACTCGCAGTTGCACTATGAAATAATTGTTAAAAGTTGAAAAGTAAGGAAGAAATAGAGCATATGAACGGAGGTAAAGTAAAAGCAATGACAGGGGCTGCAGACAGGGGTCGAAGGGACTCTGCAAAGAACCGTAAGTAATGAATGCCCTGCATTACATAAACAGCGCATGAGGCGCACTGTCAGCACGACCCACCCATACGGAAGATGTTTGCTATGAAATAATGGTAAGCGTGGCAAGACAATGTGTGGATATATATATTCTGTATGTATGTATATATATATATAATATATATATATATATATATATATATATATATATATATATATATATATATATATATTATATATATATATATATATATATATATATATATATATATATATATATATATATATATATATATATATATATATATTCGTGTATATATATGTATATATACATATACATTACGTACATATACATTTACATACATATATATATATATATATATATATATATATATATATATATATATATATATATATATATATATATATGTGTGTGTGGGGAGGAAGAAAGTAAATATATGATTAATTAAAACATTCCGGTCGCCCTCGCATCGTTCTTTCTAAATAACCTAAACACAACCATGAATAAAATTTCTTCACAACCCGTCACAGATTCAAGAGCGGAAATGACCTCTTCTTGAAAGCATCTTACACAACAAATAAAAACGTAAAAAAAAACTACATGAAAAATAAAAGGCCTTCAAATAACGTGCCACAGACAATGACAAAAGGAAATAAATACCCATTAAATGAGGGCCAAAAAGTCTTTTTTTCTTTTACAGAGTCTGATTAAGAGAGGAAAAAGTCTAGCGTTAGCCGAGCCACAACAGTGATCAAGAAAGTTATTTAGAAAAAGAAATAGAAATCGTTTCCAGTTGGTCGAGTTCGTAATTAAAAGTTAGCCTCGGCCAAACAACCACCAGCAGAGAGAGAGAGAGAGAGAGAGAGAGAGAGAGAGAGAGAGAGAGAGAGAGAGAGAGAGAGATCTTTAATCGGTCGCTTGTTATGATTATGTACGTAAGTTCAGCTAAAAGTTGGTTACCTTCTGAACCAGTATCAACTTTTTAGAAATCAGATTTGTTGCTTAGACAAGGAAAAGAAAGAGCTTTTCATAATAATGAAGACAAGGAAAAGAAAGAGATCTACATAATCAAGAAGACAAGGAAAAGAAAGAGCTTTTCATAATCATGATGACAAGGAAAAGAAAGAGCTTTACATATTCATGAAGATAAGGAAAAGAATGGGCTTTTCATATTAATGAAGACAAGGAAAAGAAAGAGGTTTCATAATAATGAAGACAAGGAAAAGAAAGAGCTTTTCATAATCATGAAGGCAAGGAAAAGAAAGAGCTTTACATAATCATGAAGACAAGAAAAAGAAAGAGCTTTTCATATTAATGAAGACAAGAAAGAGAAAGAGCTTTTCATAATAATGAAGTCAAGGAAAATAAAGAGCTTTTCATAATAATGAAGACAAGAAAGAGAAAGAGCTTTAATAATGAAGACAAGGAAAAGAAAGGCTTTTCATAATAATGAAGACAAGGAAAAGAAGAGCTTTTATAATAATGAGGAGAAGGAAAACAAAGAGCTTTTCATAATAATGAAGACAAGGAGAAGAAAGAGCTTTACATATTCACGAAGACAAGGAAAAGAATGGGCTTTTCATAATCATGAAGACAAGGAAAAGAAAGAGCTTTTCATAATAATTTCCTTTTTCCCGTCGTCTATAATCACTTCTCCAAACTTATAAAAACTAATAAATTTTACGTTCAATTCAATGAAGTATATTTCTTATTGCATATTATGTTCGTTGTAAGACATTTACGATAGAGGTTGGGCTAACTGTGGCTATTTTTCGTTTTGGGAATGGAATATGAAATTTAGGCCAATGGCCAAGCACTGGGACCTATGAGGTCAATCAGCGCCGAAAGGGAAACTGAGAGTAGAAAGGTGTGAAAGGTGTAACAGGAGAAAAACCTCGCAGTTGCACTATGAATCAATTGTTAGGAGACGGTGAAAAGTAAGCCGGAAGAAAAAGAATATGATTGGAGGTACAGTTAAAGGAACCAAAGGGGTTGCAGCTAGGGACCTAAGGGACGCTACAAAGACCTTAATAATGCATACAGTGCACCACGCGAGGTGCACTGACGGCATTACCCCGCTACGGGATACTTTTTGTTTTACAAAATTCTAGAAGTTTTTTCTTGTTACTATTTTTTAGATGGTATCGCGACCGAAACAAAATGAAAATGTACGTAACTCATATGGAACTATTGAAAAACAAAATATACAGTGCTTTATTCATCCCGAGGTATATTAATATTAAATGAAACAAAACAGATTAATGTATATATACTGTACAATTCACTATGTAAATATAGTGCAAAATCATTTTTGTAATATGTTAATATTAAGGCCACAGTAAGTAAAATTGTACCTTTATCTAAATAAAATAGTGGCCAAACCACGCTTCACATTACTCTTACTAATACTTAACTTACTAAACTATTCCCTACCATGGTTAGCTAGCCAACTGTCCTCATTCTCCTTTCACCCATCTTACCTATCAGTTAAAAAAAAAGTCCCGTCAAAATATCTAGCCATGAATAACATTGCAAAGTCGTTGCTAGTAAAAAAAAATTAATAATTAATAAGGATACGAGTCAAGAGTTCCTCTTTGGAAATTATCGATATCCTTCAGCAATTCAAAATGTTTTGATGTCCGGTGGTTATTCACCGTCTGGAATTCCAGCGATAATCTCGGTTATCTGTCGACAAGAA
>NC_089767.1:27709508-27712008 GCF_040412425.1 Macrobrachium rosenbergii
AAAACTAACCACACTGTATACCTGTCGAATGACATTCAAAAGAATTAAAAAAAAAGTTAAACTTACCATGGAAAGCTTACTCAAATTCTTTCTCCCTTCGGGTCTGAACCATGTGACTGACCCCTTTTAGTTGTCTGTACAAGAAAACTACTGAGATGTCTTTTTGCAGCCCTTTAGCCTAAGTAGCTTATATTTTATCTAAGGTTAAAGTCAGCCATGACAGTGCGTCCGGCACCGCCATAGGTGCCAACAACACAGGCCACCACCGGGCTGTAGCTGAATGTTTGGTGGGCCGCGGCATTAAATATAAAATAAAACCACACTGCTTAATCTGTATCGGTTATAAGATTGCAATTGGTTAGTTTTCCGAAAAAGCATTCCTAACTAACCCTATGTCAGTTATGAGAATTAATATCTTGATATTACAGTTATCTTTTGTGTAACGAATTTTTATAAAGAACTGTTGATTACTTCAAAAATTTTTCTACTCTGGTCCCGAATATTACTCGCTTTAATTTTTTATCGACTACTGTTTTAAATAATAATAATAATAATAATAATAATAATAATAATAATAATAATAATAATAATAATAATAATAATAATAATAATATAATAATAATAATGGTGAAGAAATCCACAGTGGTGTAAATGTAAATATACATTAGAAATATATATATATATTTGAAATATATATATATATATATATATATATATATATATATATATATATATATATATATATATATATATATATATACGCATACATATATATATATATATATATATATATATATATATATATATATATATATATATAAACTGAATCACGAAAATATGGAACGTGATGAATATATAAATAAGATAAAATCCATAAAATATATAATATATAACACACTGGAGTGCTGCGAGGCCTTTCGACGCTAGGTAAAGCGTTGAAAGGCCTCGCAGCACTCCAGTGTTTCCATTTCCTTCGTGATTTTATCTTTATATATATATATATATATATATATATATATATATATATATATATATATATATATATATATATATATATATATATATACAAACAAAGCTTACAAACGTAAGCTTTCAAGAACTGCTCGAGTCTCCTTCAATCGGAGAAGGAAAATCGAGCAGGTTCTCGAAACTCTCGCTTGTATATATATTTCTAATATATTTACATCTACACCATTGTGGATTTATTCACCATTTTAGTTACTCATTCTACTATGAGATTTTTATGAGGAATAATAATAATAATAATAATAATAATAATAATAATAATAATAATAATAATAATAATAATAAAATCCACGATGGTGTTTTTTGTAGTAATGACAAGTATCAATACTCTGTTAGCTTCCATATGCCATAGTTCCTCGTTGGACGAGTCGGTAGAGTTATCGGATGGCACTCTGCTAGGCCCGAGTTCGAGTCTCCGGCCGGCCAATGAAGAATTAGAGGAATTTGTTTCATGGTATAATGTGGTTCGGATTCCACAATAAGCTGTAGGTCCCGTTGCTAGGTAACCAATTGATTCTTAGCCACGTAAAATAAGTCTAATCCTTCGGGCCAGCCCTAGGAGAGCTGTTAATCAGCTCAGTGGTCTGGTTAAACTAAGATATAATTAACCTTTTTCCATATGCCATCACGCTGGACACACTGGAAGTTTTTACTTTAAATTACAAAACTACACGACACTGATAACGGACTATTTCCTAAATCTGGAACCTCAAGACCATTCATTTCTTTATTTTATATATACATATATACATATATATATATATATAATATATATATATATATATATATATATATATATATATATATATATATATAATGTTACACAGACTTCCAACTTCCTCAGACTGTACAGTAAGTATCCATATTAACTATTTCACTTATGAAAAATATCTTTTGTGAAAACTACCTCCACTGAAAGGCCAACAACGGCCAAATAAAGAACAAGCAAAGAATACCGATAAAAGAAAGAAAAACATTTTTACTCCTAGGAAATATATTCATATACATTTTCATGGAGATACTTCCACGATTGCCGCGCGAGATTGCTTTTACAGAGAGAGAGAGAGAGAGAGAGAGAGAGAGAGAGAGAGAGAGAGAGAGAGAGAGAGAGAGTAACTCTTGCCCTTAAGTCCGTTGGAAGCTATTTTTTTTTTATTTCACCCACGTCTAACCTACAAACAAAAGGATTCCCATATCCCAGCAAGCTTTTCATATGTACAAAGCACCCCAATGCTTTAAAACCGTATTTCATTACAATTAAACTCTGCACTCCGCCTCAGTGAAAGGAAATACAATTTGAAATTGTTCTGACCAGTCGTCGAAATAATTCCACAAATTCCGAAAGTCTAGCGCTTCAAAGGGAGGAAAGATTTCATGCTAATATGGTTAATGGCCACATTCTAGGATGATAAAGTTATTTGAAATAACTACATATTCTCTTTCTCGCTCTTTCTCTCTCTGAGGTAATGGCATT
>NC_089767.1:27717008-27724508 GCF_040412425.1 Macrobrachium rosenbergii
CAGCAACTGCTACCATTAAGCAACGGTGGGTCTGGTCAGTAATTAGTTAAGTGGCAAACGCAGTCGGAAAGTAACTTCATCTTAAATGAACACTTAATAAATGAAGGATAGTACTTTCTGCGACCATCCTCTCATATAGGGTCTACCCTTACCGATCTTAATTCCAGCTCAAGCCGGATGCGGGTAGGCTTGGAAAAAACCCGCGACCTTGCATAAGCCAGCAAAGTGCAATACAATTTATATATATATATATATATATATATATATATATATATATATATATATATATATATATATATATATATATATATATATATATATATATATATATATATGTAGACTCGAAGGTGAAAAAGGGCACCATTATGACAATACGTTTATTATGCCGACGTTTCACGACAATTGCTATAGTCGCATTTTCAAGGCTGCAATGATTATAAAGAGGACGGTCCCAACACTAAATACTCAAACAACCTCTGTTCAGTTGTTGATTGCTTAACCTTTTGTTTATGTTTTTCTTCTCTCGTCCTTTCTTGCTCTTCCTGTGTTCTTTTGTTTTAGTCTTGTTACTGCTACGGTTTAGGTATGTCCTGTGCCTATTCTCCCGTTTTTATTTGTCTTATATAATTTATATATCGATGTTTTAATGTGGTTTTTTAAGAAGTTTTTTAATCATTGCAGCCTTGAAAATGCGACTATAACAATTGTCGTGAAACGTCGGCATAATAAACGTATTGTCATAATGGTGCCGTTTCCCTTCGCCTTCGAGACTATTCTGAGTCGAGACTCACCCTACTTAGATATATATATAGATATATAGAAATATATATATAACGTGTATATGCATGTATAATTAATATAATTTTACATAACATATACATATCAAATAAATATATATACATATATATAGATACACACACATATATAATATATATATATATATATATATATATATATATATATATATATATATATATATATATATATATATATATATATATATATATATATATATATAGCAAAAAAGAAATAAAATCAACGTAGCCTACAAGAGAAGTTTAACACGACCTGCACGTCATTAGTAGACCAGGTCAGGTCCAACCTGTACACCACCTCACCGAAAAAAAAAAAAAAATCCTTTTCTGAAAAAAGCGTAACGGCGGGAGAGGCGGAAGCTAGCGGCAATGCTCTTAAACATAAGCTGATTTAAAAGTTCTAAAAAAAGGCCCAGGGTTGGTTGGATGTGATTCTGATCAAACTGCGCCTCTTTATTTTCTTTTTTATTCTTTTTTTTTTTTGCTTTAACGGGGCACAGAGTATTACGTGGGTCAATAGTTTTCACCCAATAAGCGAACAAAGTTTTTAAATGGCTGGACGAGATGAGAGAGAGAGAGAGAGAGAGAGAGAGAGAGAGAGAGAGAGAGAGAGAGAGAGAGAGAGAGAGAGAGAGAGAGAGAGAGAGAGCTTTCAGCGTTACTACATTAAGCCATAGGATTGTATATATATATATATATATATATATATATATATATATATATATATATATATATATATATATATATATATATATATATATATATATATATATATATATACATACCGTTTTAACTTTCTGGTATCCATTCTTTATAACCTTGCTAATTCTCATATTCACTTTGAACTTTTTCTTGCTTCAGAAATTTTCAAACTCTTTTGCTATTCTTTGCATTCTTTATTCACTATACCCAACACACATTCTATCGCTAATAACCACAATCTAATACACATTTAATTCATGACACTTCACTCCATTCATAAAAATAGGAATATGCATGTAGTCATAAAATACTTCTCTCTAGCCTACTTTCACATCAGTCAAGTCCCTCAGCTGTCTATAAAGTCTTAAAAATGCTTAACTTTCATCACGATCAAGTCCCTCTGCCGTCTATAAAGTCTTAAAAATGCTGAACTTTCATCATAATCAAGTCCCTCTGATGTCTATAAAGTTTAAAAATGCTCAATTTTCATCATAATGAAGTCCCTCTGATGTCTATAAAGTCTTAAAAATGCTGAACATTCAGCGTAATCAAATCCTTCTGCTGTCTATAGTCTTAAAAAATGCTCAACTTAAATCATAATCAAGTCCCTCTGCTGTCTATAAAGTCTTAAAAATTCTCAACTTTCTTCATAATCAAGTCCCTCTGCTGTCTATAAAGTCTTTAAATGCTTAACTTTCATCATAATCAAGTCCCTCTTCTGCCTATAATGTCTTAAAAATGCTGTACTTTCATCATAATCACGTCCCTCTGCTGTTTATAAAGTCTTAAAAATTATGAACTTTCATCATAATCAAGTCCCGTTGCTGTCTATAATACAGTCTTAAAAATGCTTAATTTTCATCATAATCAAGTCCCTCTGTGTCTACAAAGTCTTAAAAATGCTTAAATTTCATCATAATCAAGTCCCTATGCTGTCTATAAAGTTTTAAAAATGCCTAACTTTCATCATAATCAAGTCCCTCTGCTACCTGGAAAGTCTAAAAAATGCTTAACTTTCATCATAATCAAGTCCCTCTGCTGTCTATAAAGTCTAAAAAATGCTTAACTTTCATCATAATCAAGTCCCTCTGCTGTCTATAAAGTCCTAAAAATGCTCAACTTTCATCATAATTAAGTCCCTCTGCTGTCTATAATACAGTCTTAAAAATGCTTAATTTTCATCATAACCAAGTCCCTCTGTGTCTATAAAGTCTTAAAAATGCTTAACTTTCATCATAATCAAGTCCCTCTGCTGTATATAACGTTTTAAAAATGCTGAACTTTCATCATAAAACTCTGTAAATTATCTCAATAAATTACGTTCTACGGCCAAATGTCTTCAGCATTCTGTAAGTTGCATCTCTATCCTTTCTTAAATAGGTTTTCCCAAGGCAATGTACACCACATAGCGCTTTCACCATTATCTCTGAAACTACAGAAAAACTGTTCGTTTCTCATTAGTTCTTATTAGTTTTGTCTTCCTTTTCCAGTCGAAATCCTACCTTACAGATCCCCTGCTATACTAAGAATCGCCATCTCTATTACCTTGTACCCTTATCAAAAGGATTAATTATATCCCGTACCCACTGATTTGCAGCACTACCCTTCTTAAGATACATACACACTCATATAAATCAGTAAGCTACAAACGTCCTTTAATATCCAATTCGCTCTACCTCGGAAATAATATATTTTCATATATGTTACCGAAGGCAGAGCGAATTGGATATTAAAGGACGTTTGTAGCTTACTGATTGCATATGAATCACGGTGATGTGATAAAAGTCATATATATATATATATATATATATATATATATATATATATATATATATATATATATATATATATATATATATATATATATATATATATATATATATATATATATATATATATATACATACAGATGCATACAATTTGAATAAGAAGTACAAGATCTTGAATACCGTTTGTCTAATCGCAACAAACATCCATTAAACTTACAGATTTTATTTCCCGCAAGTGGAAGACTATGAGCGTGGAAATTTGCATAGTATCTGTCCGCCCATAACAAAGAACAGAGAGGGAAGAGTAATGAGCCACAGAGATAAACTCCAAACGGGAGCTGGGAGTTTATCTCGGTATCTAACTTGAAGGCTCAATATATCAGGATGTTGACTTTATTTTCCAAACTGAAATACGTCACTTGAATTGAATTGACTATCGAGACCTATGATGAGGTAATTCAACGCTGAAACGGAAATTGAAAGTAAAAGGTTTGAAAGGTGTAACAGGAGGAAACCGTCGCAGTTGCACTATGGTTCAATTGTTAGGAGAGGGTGGAGAGTCAGATGAAAAGAGAGAATATGAAAGGTCCAGTAAAAGGAACGAAAGGGGCTGCAGCTAGGGGCCGAAAGGACGCTGCAAAGAACCTTAAGTAATGTCTACAGTGCACCGCATGGGGTGCACTGGCAGCACTACCCTCTTCCGGGGAACGCGTCACTTAGACGGTACCAATAGTGATAAATACAAGAGGAACAGAGAATTAATTCAATATCTCTTAACATTTCATTACGGTGCTAAATTCCCTTATCTTCCAGTAACATTAGTGACACTGATGAGCAATTTGATATCCATACTTAAAGTAGTTTCTGATTTCCCAATGAACAGTCCTTTCCCCCGAAGGTTTGTTGAAAATAGTATACACCTGAAATGGAGATTAATTGAAGGGATGTGACTGATAAATAATAAATGAACCAGCTGGAGGATGAGTGACGGGGAAATTAGTTGTGGGTGGAATTAGTAGAAAGTAAATCCATTAAAATGTCTTCTCAAGGGACGATAATGGACACGCGCAAACACCATGTTTAATCTAATATATATATATATATATATATATATATATATATATATATATATATATATATATATATATATATATATATACATGAAATTATATATCACATACACATTCTATTTTTTTATTCACAAGCTTAAATTTATATATACTACTTACATATAAATCCAATATATATCTATATATAATATATATATATATACCATATATATATATATATATAATTATATCGGATAATATATTCATATATAATAGACTATATACTCCGATATATAACCGATATATAACAATGATGACACTTTTTTTATTCCATTTTAAGGTACTACTGGCTGTTAAAATCCAATTCATTAACCTCGAGAGTACCACCGAAGGGGAATATAACGGATAAGCGATATCATAAAGGATACTAACTCCCGATAGTATAACCGACCATATATAAGGATGATATATTTTCCATTAGGCTGTTAAGATTATATACATACTAACAGAGAGAAAGTTAGCAGAATGCAGAGTAAGTGGTTTGATGCAAAATTTAGCATAGAGAAGTCTGTACTATCTACATGTCTTTTCTGATGAAGTGATACAATAAAAAGTCCAAAGTTATGGGACAAAATGTGTGGTGAATTGAGTGAGTAATGACTGATGTTCTAAGATGATCCGAGCCGACTGGAGATTGTGAAGAGAAACTGGAGACTAGTGAAAGAGTTTGAAAGCGTTTGCACGTGACGAAACTGAGAGAAAACGTGAGCAAGAGTAAGTTTTTGCGTGGAAATGGAAATCATGGCAAGATAAAAGGAATTAGCAGACTCTTAAAAGAATTTAGGATTAAATATTTCGAGTAAGTTAAGCAAGAAAGGTAAAAGGATTTGTGCAAAAGATCGGAAGGAAGATAGGAGCGTTTATGGAAGCAAAGGTTAAAATGTATGATGGGACTGCTGAGCCAACTCTCCTCTATGAAAGTGAAGTCTAGATATTCAATGAGAATTTTAAAAAATCAAAGATGGAAGCTGTGGTGAACTGTTTACGTTGCATTTATGTTATAAGGAAACCGAATTTGTGAAAAATACGGAGATGCAGAGAGGATGGACAGGATGGAACAGTTTTCTGAAATGTTTGGTCGAGTGGGGAACAATGGAAGATGACAGGCTGGTGAAAACAATATACAATTTGGAAGAATTAACAGGAAGAAGATCGGGAAGGCTTGGAAAGAGATATATAAGGTGTGGAATATATATGGGTGTGTGTGTGTGTGTGTGCATGAAAGTTCAATGCACTGCTAATGATCCTTATAAATATGCGAAGTAGCTAGAACTGAGAAAGTTTTGTGCAAAGACGTTGATCTGCATTTCACCAATTTAAGTAAGATTATTGTTCTTTCTTGCGCCCGGATCGATCCACAGTCAGGGGAAACGTGTACATAAAGTGTGTGCACGTGCATACCTGTATCTAGCTATGCTTTAGTTTTAAATTTTACTAACGAGCAAGGGTTGTTACCAGTTACACAAAAAAAAAGTAAAAAATGCGCCGAAGTTTCTTCGGCGCGCAATAGCTTTCTGTGCAGCGGATACTGCTGTATGAAACTCTCAGCCACGGCCCATGAAACTCTCAGCTGCGGTCCATGAAACTTTCAGCCACAGCCTGGTGGTGGCCTGTGTTGTTGTCATCTATAGCGGTGCCAGACGCACGATCATAGCTAACTTTAACTTTAAATAAAATAAAAACTACTGAGGCTAGAAGGCTGCAATTTCATATGCTTGATGATTGGGTGGATGATCAACATACCAATTTGCAGCCCTCTAGCCTAAGTAGTCTTTAAGACCTGAGGGCGGACGGACAGACAAAAAGCCATCG
Organism: Macrobrachium rosenbergii; assembly: GCF_040412425.1. Taxonomy (NCBI): domain Eukaryota; kingdom Metazoa; phylum Arthropoda; class Malacostraca; order Decapoda; family Palaemonidae; genus Macrobrachium; species Macrobrachium rosenbergii. Next base: position 27,723,216 of record NC_089767.1, read on the forward strand.
CCCTCTCAATAGTTCCCTTTTACAGAAAACTAATAAAAAAACGACTCGATCAACGAAGACGGCTACTCTCTTTTCCCCTGAAGTGAATATATTTATACTCTGCATGCATATATTCCTATTAAATGTAAATAACAGCGGCCGACCAGAACCAGCAGTACAATCAAAGCACCTTCTTTCTCTCACTCTGTTTTATCTGCGAGAGGCCTGGCATCAAAGACTTGGAGTTCGGAAAGGGGGGGAAATCTCGCTAGATTAAAGCTCCGTCCTTCGCCATTCTCTTCTACTGGTGCAATCAACGAGAACCTTCCGTGAAGCAACAAGGAGAGTCTCTGGCTGGCTCGATGGTATCTCTCTTGACTCTTCCGTTTGATGTGACTTTGCTTAAAACAGGTCTTTATTATGAGGACTGGTTCCAGTTGGCGAATGTTGGGATGGTAATTATTCTTGGACTCAGGAGCTTTACTTAAGGCAACCTAGACTTTGCGAAATTACATAAACTCAAACTATCAGCTGTGCTTCAACAATTTTAGGAGTGCATATGTCAACAAGGAGGCATGTGAGAACCCTATAATTACATAGTTTTCCAGTTAAAGAGACAACTAGATCTTGTTCCAATTTTTTCTTCCTTTACGTAGCCTAATCAACGTTAACCTTCCTCACAGTTCAGTATTGGCAGAAAGGGTTCTTATTACCGGTTGGATATGGAATGTCTTGAATTTGACCTTAAATGAAATATGACGTCACTATAATTAATTACATGTAAAACATATGCATAAAATATGATACAGTTTCATAGGTCAATATAAATGCTCCCACATCTAACTGCATTACCTACACAATGAGTGTTCTCTCTGCAGAGAATTTGGTTTAATCAATACAAATAAAACTCCATGTCAAGCAAAGCTAATTTTTCCTTTCACGTTCCTCAGATTACTAATTTCAGTCTACTATCATAAACCAGAGCCACGACGGATAATGGACGAAATTTCTCTCAAAAACCACCTGTTGAATAAAATCTCAAAACACAAATTTTTATAAATTGTATTAGGTTTTTCACTTAAAAAGAGGGATATTATAAAATTAGCAAACACACCTCTGTGAAGAAAACATTTAAATATTTTTTTGAAGAAAAACTAGTATTTCAAGGAAAACGCAATTTTTTTTATTTCTTAATATTTATATTATATTAAACTAAGAACGACATTTTGAGAATAATCTATAATCAAATATTACCTATATAATACAAAAGCTTAGTATACTCGTATATATTACCTTAACCTAAGAACGACATTT
>NC_089767.1:27732008-27737008 GCF_040412425.1 Macrobrachium rosenbergii
GCATTAAGTGTAAGTACAGATGCATATACATGAAAAGAAAATACAAAGAAGATCATCCGATTTATCTAGGGCGCTGTGGCTTAATAACCTCTAACCACTGGTATCAGAGAAGACACATCATGTACTAGACACTGCCCTTATATCCTATGAAAATTAAAATGCGGCGTCTCAACGTGAAACACAAGCCAGACTGTACTTGCATGACACTGTACCACTGTACTTGCATGACAATGTAACAAGTCTTAATCAGATTTTCAGTCAGAGGATAAGTTATGATAGAAATTTTCGTGCATCACCTTCAACTATAATGGAAACCTGATTTAATACTGGCGAGAATAGAACTTAAATACTTGTAATGAAGAAATTTATATACACATACGTTTCGATTATTATTATTATTATTATTATTATTATTATTATTATTATTATTATTATTATTATTATTATTATTATTATTATTATTATTATTATTATGCAGTGCAAGAGAATTATTCCTGTTGGAACGTTTACATCCTTATTCCAAGGAAGGTGTATGCAGTTCCGTTTCTTAAAGTACCAAACAAAATCCATTAACTCCTGCCATCCTAGCAGAAGCACAGCTCAGCGCTTTGCAAGCACAACGAAACCAATGCACTCAGTACTATCATTACAGCTTTACAGTTGGTAAAGGTTGATGCAAAGTATCAGGAAATCACTTCAATGGTTACACAAGAGACAACACTTCAATTCACAGCACTTCTAATAAATGTTCGAGATTTTCCATAAAAAGGGCAAATCCGCTCAACGTGACTCATTCAAGATCATATTAAATGGAAGTTATGGGTTAACTGTCGTTGGAATCCTGCCATTTATAAACAAACGACTTTCTACATATTACTGGAATCCAACTACATCAAGGCAAGATATTAAGGAACCACTGCGGAGGACAAATAAGCGCACAGATTCAAGAACAGAGAACAGAAGACAATTGTAAGGCCCCGACTTTGTGTGTGTGTGTGTGTGTGTGTGTGTGTGTGTGTGTGTTATGGCGGCAGAGGGTGGGGGCGGGAGGAGAGGGGAATTATAAAAATTAAACCATGAAAAACTAAAATTACCCAGACAATAGAAAACCCATTTAGAGACTGATACTGAATTCCAACCATCCATACAAACGAAAGGCGAAGTAATCCTAATCATTATTCGTTATAAATCAAACACTAACTCCAGCAAACATTCCATGAGGGTCATAAGAACAACAAATTGGGACACACAACACACACACACAACACACACACACGTGTCGCCAATAGATACAACATGGCACCCGGAATATCACCGCGAAAGCCCGAATCATAAACAGCTTTCTCTCTCGGCAGCGGCGAAGCACATCTAATCACATCTAATAGATGCAACACGTGCAACAGATGCCAGCCATTTCTATGGCAGAAGACATCCCAAGAGGCGACGAGAAGAAGGGGAGTATGGAACGAGAGAGAGAGAGAGAGAGAGAGAGAGAGAGAGAGAGAGAGAGAGAGAGAGAGAGAGAGAGAGAGAGAGTAATAAGGTGAAATGGGATGAAAGGAAAGAACAACGAATATGGGCAATCCTTTTCTAATGGTAAAGGAATATAAGGGAATGAAAGTGAAGGAAGGCTAAGCTAACGAGGAAAATACAGTGAGGAGGAGGAGGAGGAGGAGGAGGAGGAGGAGGAGGAGGAGGAGGAGGAGGAGGAAGCGTGACAGAATGTGGAATAGGTAAATGACGCTGGGAGGGGTGGTTAGAGGAAAGGGGAAAGAGAAGTTCAGAGGAAATACTGGAATGAAAGAGCTGACCCAAAAAGGCCTCCACTGAGGAACTGGACCCAGAGGGATATCATGCTAAGTATTATTGATTAAAATAAACATTTCAATGGCGGAGATATAAGAAAACGTCTTGAAGTGTCGATGACAGATTTCCTAAAGCAGGAGTTCTTCATTGGAGGGGTGGGTAGAGCTCTCGGCTAACACGCTGTTGGCCCAGCGTTCGACTCCCCGACCGGCCAATGAAGAATTAGAGGTGATAGAAATTCATTTCTCGTCATAATGTGGTTCGGATTCCACAATAAGCTGTAGGTCCCATTGCTAAGTAACCAGTTGGTTCTTAGCCACGTAAAATAAATCTAATCTTTCGGGCCAGCCCTAGGAGAGCTGTTAATCAGCTCAGTGGTCTGGTTAAACTAAGATATACTTCACTTTTTCCTACAGCAGGATTAATCTATGTAGCCTTTCTGAGGTCAGTCCTAAATATTTGATCGTCAGCGGTGCATACTGAAGACTACTTCCATAATCAATCAATCAATCATTGCCTGTGGCACCCACGGGGATGCATAGGGCCTCGGTGAACTCACGCCACCACATTCTGTCCTGGGCTAACTCCTAAAGATCTCCCTAACACTCGTCTCCTGCTTCCCACCTCATTGGCCTTAACCAGGTCTCCTTTGGCCTACCTATACCTCTTCTGCCAAGGGCAACCCACCCTGGTGTATCTCGTACTGTTCCCTGTCCTCTATAAACATGGCCTAGCCACTTCCAGCGTGAGAATCTAACATACTCATCGACCGGCTGCAACCCCGTTACTCCTCTAATTCCGTTATTTGATATATCCTATCCCCCCAATTAATTCCTAATATTCTTCTCTTTCACAATACTGATACAAAATTTGAGTGCAGCCCAAAATATTGGTTCCAGGAGGCTGATCGCCCCAAAGACCACCCTTAGCCTCTAAACACTAACAATGTACAACAGGGGTGCGAAATACAGAGGGATTCTGTAACCTATTCTCGTGACTGCCAAACCAACAGTGTGGCCCGATCGTGTCCATTTATCAAAATAAGGTATTTGTGTGATTGTTATTACTTCGCCGAACTTCTGTACTCGGTCATTTCTATTTCCTTTCAGAATTACTAAGAATTCCACTTTCGTTCAATAGACTGCATGAGTAAATAAAAAATCATAAATTTCCTTGAAACAATAATAGCTTTGAGCAGAAATAATAGGGGATGTTGTAGAAAACGGACAACAGAAAAAATCGGATATTCTTGTTCAGAAGAAAGCATTTAACCTTCAACGATAACGCCAGTAATAAAACGAGAACTACTGAATCCTTTGAAAATTCACTAACCGTATGTCTAAAAAGTAACCGATTTGAGAAAAGAACGAGATTTATATGAGAAATACAAATAAATAAAAAATCCTTTGAAAATCTACTAACCGCATGTCTAAAAAGTAACCGATTTGAGAAAAGAATGAGATTTGTATGAGAAATACGAATAAATAAAAAAATCCTTTGAAAAATCTCTAACCGTACGTCTAAAAAGTAAACGATTTGAGAAAACAATGAGATTTATATGAGAAATACAAATAAAAAATCATTTGGAAATTCACTAAACGTAGGTCTAAAAAGTAATCGATTTTGAGGAAACAATGAGATTTATATGAGAAATACAAATAAAAAAATAGTCCTTTGAAAATTCACTAACCGTAGCTCTAAAAAGTAACCGATTTGAGAAAACAATGAGTTTTATATGAGAAATACAAATAAATAAAAAATCCTTTGAAAATTCACTAACCGTAGCTCTTAAAAGTAAACGATTTGAGAAAAGAATGATATTTATTTGAGAAATACAAATAAATACAAAACTTTCAATAAAAATTAAGTCAAATGAAATTTCCCGATTCCTTACGACTTTTCTTCACATTTTTTAATCTAATTGTGAAACTATAACAAGAACCGATTTTAAACCTGGAGCAGTTATACACGTAACAAAATTAAGAAAAAATGGAAAAAAGAATAAATCACGTGCCGTACCACCACACGCGAAACGGAAAATCTGGTCAAACGGGAAGCAGAGATATTCTCGGCAAATAATCGAAAATTCAGAAAGTATCCGAATTTTTTCCACTGAAGGTCTTCGATTCAGATCCAGTTGGAATGCGAATGAATCCGGAAAAGGCATACTCTGAAATGTTAGCATTCTGTCAAAAGTGAATTACCGCTGTTCCCAGAATCCCCGCGAAAGATTTGTATTACGTAAAAAATTTTTAACTCGTGATACATGTTTAAACAACTGGTTGCTTCGTGAACATTTATGCAAAGTTCCCGCTAAGTTGTAATACTTTTGCATACACTTAATAATGTTTGATACAGAATGTAATAATGTGCCGTTTCATTTACGAAGTGTAGAGGAAAACTTGTTAGATTTTTTAAAAGGCAAATTATATAAATAATGTTAATGCTAACTGTCGTTAAGGCGATATAAATACATTACGAGAAATAAATGGCAATGAGAGAGAGAGAGAGAGAGAGAGAGAGAGAGAGAGAGAGAGAGAGAGAGAGAGAGAGAGAGAGAGAGAGAGAAACAGTGCTACCTGTTACTAGGACATTAAAAATATAATAGGGGAAAATGACAATCAGAGAGAGAGAGAGAGAGAGAGAGGTATGGACGAAAACAATTAATGCTAACTGTTACTAATACAATAAGAATACAACAGAGGATACAAATGACAATCAGAGAGAGAGAGAGAGAGAGAGAGAGAGAGAGAGAGAGAGAGAGAGAGAAAACAATTAATGCTAACTGTTACTAAAACAATAAGAATACAACAGAGGAAATCAATGACAACCACAGAGAGAGAGAGAGAGAGAGAGAGAGAGAGAGAGAGAGAGAGAGAGAAAAACAATTAATGCTGACTGTTACTGAGGCACTAAAAATTATAATATAGGGGAAATAAATGACAATCAGAGAGAGAGAGAGAGAGAGAGAGAGAGAGAGAGAGAGAGAGAGAGAGAGAGAGAGAGAGAACAAACACGTGACTCAGAGATCACACTAAAAAAAAATTAAGACAAAAAAAAAAAAAAAAAAAAAGGTAACCAACGTTCTTGCTCCTCTTCCGTATCGGAAAACCTGACACATTCCTTGCTGTGAAAGAGAGAGTCAGTAATTTTCTCTGAACACGCGACGGTTTAAAATCAATGTACCGAAACGC
>NC_089767.1:27749508-27762008 GCF_040412425.1 Macrobrachium rosenbergii
AACACTACAGAGGCTATCGGGCCGCAATTTGGTATATTTAATGATTGGAGGGTGAATGATCAACATACCAATTTGCAGCCCTCTAGCCTCAGTATTTTTTAAGATCTGAGGGCGAACGGACACACAAAGCCATCTCAATAGTTTTCTTTTACAGAAAACTAAAAACGGATACTATCAGACTGTTAGGCCTTTCCCCCAACTTCACAGATTTGAGAACTGTATCGGCTTTGCATTTGACAAAATATTGGCTGATTGATCAGAGATCGTGGTGTGTGTGTGTTCGTGTGTCTGTGCCTGTTTCTTTCTTTTTATCTTTTATTATAAAAACAACAGTATCTGTATATATATAATAATATACAATATTACACGTAATCTCAACATCATTAATAACTAATACAAAGTTAAGCAAGTCATTTGGTAGATTTTTTTTCATATGTGTACATACAGGAATATTAATAACTTTTAAGTATTACAATTATATACAAATTCATCTAAATAAATGCTAGCACATGGTACACAAAAATTGCCTGTTTCTGAGAGTACATGGTGAACAAAAATAACAATGTAGAGGCTACAAAAAATACATTCTTTATAATTTTCCAATCTTATGAGGCTACTTCAGAATAATACTACGACAAACAAACAATTCACGCAATTAATCAACACGTCACACTAGATAGAAATCTAATCCAGAGAAGCCAAAAATTCCGGAGAGAGAGAGAGAGAGAGAGAGAGAGAGAGAGAGAGAGAGAGAGAGAGAGAGAGAGAGAGAGAGAGAAGAGTAAAAAAAGAAATTTTCGATTTAAAGAGATGATGGAACACAAGATGTATAAGGTGATTTGAGAGAGAGAGAGAGAGAGAGAGAGAGAGAGAGAGAGAGAGAGAGAGAGAGAGAGAGAGAGAGAGAGAGAGAGAGCATGAGTAAGGTAAAGAAATTTTCGATTTAAAATGATGGAATACAAATTATGTAAGGTGATCTGAGAGAGAGAGAGAGAGAGAGAGAGAGAGAGAGAGAGAGAGAGAGAGAGAGAGAGAGAGAGAGAAGGTAAAGGTAAAGAATTTTTCGATTTAAAATGATGGAATACAAATTATGTAAGGTGATCTGAGAGAGAGAGAGAGAGAGAGAGAGAGAGAGAGAGAGAGAGAGAGAGAGAGAGATCATTTCCTTTCGTGGCTAATGAATATATTCGAAAATCATCAAAAACACATTCGTTACCGATTTGCTGTTCTTCCTACCAAAAGAAAAGAGAAAATCTTCATAAATCTCAAAATCCAGATTAAGTATAAATGTACATTAAGGGTAAAACATCTAATGCACCCCCAGTACTTCTCAATTGGCTCTCTCACTTAACAAAACTGAATTATGAAATATTCCTTTTTACAATTACAGTTCTGGGTAATTGAAGCCATTAGCCTCCTCTTAAGTAATGGCCTTTTTAAATTGAAGTTAGACGCCTCTCTGAAACTTCTGTTGCAAAACCTGACTTTTTCCCGTAATTACTGTTCTTAATTCATAATGACTTCACTCACTATGACAACCGTGTTTATATTCTTTGAATGTTTAATCTTTGAATGTTCAGGATGACGTCAGTCCCGCGTAGAATTTATCCCCGTTTAATTGTTATCTGTTTCTCAGGCTCCTATCAAATTACCATAATCTTCTCTGCTTTATTTTATACATATTTGCCAGAGATCTCCCTCGACTTGTAGGAGTCGATAAAATGAAAAATAAAAATCATCCTTTCGTTACCGGGAAATGAAAGTTCATAATACAGTAATTCGTAAATCAAAATACTATTTCATTAGCTAGTTTTAATCTGGTGGGCACCTCTTCTTATTAAGGTATGATCTGTATACTACTTCTTTACCCAGCACTTTTGCAATTATTTGAATATTATTTTTAACTGAAAAGTGCCTTTCATTAACCTCGTCCAAAACATTTTTAAAACTACGACGCGGAGGAGGCACGCTAACAAATCTAAACGTAACTGGTGATTACATAGTGAATGGAATATACGGTAAACCACCACCTGGCAACTGTCTTACCATAACTGCCGAGCACCACCACAACGTTACACTACTGATCTCTGCTTTCCCATTAATAACAGGGTAATAAACCTGAACTATGAAATGAAATCAAATGAAAAAATAACATGAAACAAGTTTTGTTTCGAGAGGAGAACGATTCATCAGTTGTTTATTAATCGCATGCACTGCTTCGACGTAATTTATTTGTACTAATCTGAAGCACACCCATAACAGGCATAAGACTAATTCATAAATTATTATATACTGTGTGAATGAAAAAGAGAGAAGCATTTCATACGACTCTCTATGTTGCCCAAGCTCAAGTAGTTTTCCTACTCATCTTTTGGATGTTGAATTTTCAAATATCATACCAAACAAGTAAATTTATTGCTGTAAAACTTTCTTTACTATGCTAAACAGTGCAACATTATACTAGTGCGGTGACAAAAAATATAAATACTTCCGTAAATAACTTGATAAATATGGAAAAATAGAATCTGATTAATAAAGAATTCTTATGTTGTAATATCGTAAATAAATAAGAAAATCTAAGGAAGACAACCAAGCATAAAATGAGGGCAAAAATAGAATATCATTTCTGTACTGGTTTGGGGGCGGTGTGGGAGGGTGATACATGAATATCATTCGTTGGAAAGTACTATGATTTGCAAGAATACGAATATACATACATACATACATACAAATTATATAGGCCTATATACATATATTATATATATACATACACACACACACACACACACACACACACACACACACACACACACACACACATATATATATATATATATATATATATATATATATATATATATATATATATATATATATACCGTTTTGGGAAATCTACCAAAGAAGTAATCGATGACAAAAACATTAAAAATGGTAAGCAGACGACACCAAACGACAAGAAGAATCAAGAGACGGAAAGCAGAATCCCGCAACTTGCACAGAACACAAACTCGAGAGCTTAAACAAACCAAATTTGGTTAGGCACTCAAAAGAGCAACGCTGTAGGAAGCTTCCATAGAGCACCGCAACGCCGACCCCCTCCTCTTCTTCCACCCTTTTGTGCGCTTCCTCCTTCTCCCTTGCTTATATCACTCCCTCACTCCCTCCTCTTCCATCGAAACAATAGTGCATACACACCCAAGGTTTTGATGCCAGAAGCTTTGCTCGCCCAAGCAGAAACAAAGCAAATATTTATAGAGCGAGGAGATGTCACAAAGCAAAGTGAGATGTACGGGGAAATCCTCTGTACAAAGCGAATTACTAGTATGCTCTCTTTCTGTCTAAATATACCTCGTCGAATTAAGGAAATAAAAACATTGTTTCCCCTCCAGCTTTCCCGTTTGTTTGTTTGTGCGTGCGAAGATGAATATACGCGCCTATGTGTACCTAACCACTGCAATATATTTTGATGTTATAAATCAATGTACAATATTTGCAACCACACACACACACTCTCTCTCTCTCTCTCTCTCTCTCTCTCTCTCTCTCTCTCTCTCTCTCTCTCTCTACGTAAGGTATTTTTCTTGAGTGTTCCAAGCTTTTCGACTTAACCGCGATCTTCGTAAACACGAGTAACAGAGAATCTTGCCCTCGTTGTACTCTCACGATACTCCGAAATTTAATTTTCTTCGTAAATTAGGTATTCAAATAGAAACAGAAACTTGAAGGAGACAAGATCTTGTTTCTAAAACCACATGCACATTACAATATTTCTGGACAACTGACAGTTACAGATCCTTGTCCTCTCATCTGATAAAGACTATGCCTAAGGTGCTCTATGGCTAGTGCTACCAAATCAAGCAATTCATTACGCTCAGCTCATTCCAAACGCGGATAAAATCTGGAATCTAATGGCTCACAGAATTTAACAATATTGTATCAGTCCTTCACCCTTCCATTTTTCTAGTTTTCTGGATCTTAAAAAACTACTGAGGCTAGGGGGCTGCAAATTGGCATGTTGATCATCCACCCTCCAATCATCAAACATACCAAATTGCAGCCCTCTAGCCTCAGTAGTTTTTATTTTATTTAAGGTTAAAGTCAGCCATGATCGTGCGTCTGGCACCGCTATAAATGCCAACAACACGGGCCACCACCGGGGCGTGGCTGAAAGCTTCATGGGCCGTGGCTGAGAGTTTCATGGGCCATGGCTGAGAGTTTCATACTGCATTATACCCTGTACAGAAAACTCGATTGGGCCGAAGAAACTTCGGCGCACTTTTTTTACTCGTTTTATATCCTCTGTGTTGTATCAAGTGAGAAAATAGATACGCACACCACTCACATACCGAGTAGCGTGTCACCCTGTTGCCGGCTAAAAGGAGAACGGCAAACACTCTTCATTTTCGTTGTACTCTACAAGGGTACGTGATTGACGTGACGGTGGCCGGTGATAAAGACACAGGAAAAAAGTCACAGAAAAAAGTTACAATTCTGGCTACCAAAAAAAAAAGTCACATTAATTCATGGTGTCACTTAAAGCAATTAAAGTAATAAAACAGAAAATATTCTGGATCTTTCCTAGATAGAGACCCCCAAGGGTTTTCGGGGGTCATTATCTAGGACTAATATTTCTTGGGGTTCATTATCTTTATGATATTTACACCCTTTTGTTCATTTTTTACGGTATCCCAAACGAGCTTATACTAAACACGTCGCAAAGGTGGACACATACCAGGTTAAAACCCTTGGGGGTCACTATTTAGTTAAGATTAAAGTGACTTTTTTTTTCTGTGACTTTTCTGTGACTTTTTTACCTGTGACTTTTTTTAACCTGGATTCGACGTGACGGATAAGGAGTCAATATCATTGACAATAGTACTGATAATGTAATGTGAGCTTAGGAGAACTGGATCTGAACCGTTTCTTGGTCTGGATAAGAATAAGAGAGTCAATGAAAATGTTCTCGGCCTCTCCCGAAAATAACAGTGCTTACAAGTTGCTGGTGTGACTGTGTAATATATGACACTAACCAAAATTTCAGTTTTTTTTTTCTTTATTCATTGCAGGCAAGGGCCTTTATAAACATCTAGATATAGGAAATGGACAATAAATTTTAAGCCAAATACCAAACGCTTAGACCTATGAGGCTATTCAGAGCTGAAAGGGAAACTGAGAGTGAAAAGGTTTTAAAGGTGTAACAGAGGATAACCTCTCAGTTGCAATATGAAACACCTGTACGGAAAGGGTGGAAAGTAGACTGGGAGAAAAAGAATATGAAGGAAGTTTCAGTAAAAGGAATGAAAGGGATTGCAGCTAGGGGTCGAAGGGACGCTGCAAAGAACCTTAAGTACTGCCTAAAGCGCACGGCGTAAGATGCAATGAGGCACTAGCCCCTACAGGAAAGTAACTAGATGACAGACAGACTGAGCCATGATCAAGGATCTGAATAAAATATCGACAAACAGCTGGGTGCTATTTATCACATGGTTTCTCATGAAAGACGTTTAATGTCCAAAAGGCTGTCAAAACCATGGGCATCAGTGGTGACCCCTGCACACCATTTTGGCCTATAAATGATGAATAAGAGTTGAGTAAAATGATCACATAAATAAACCAAAATATAAGCCAACCATGATCTAACAACTTCCTATAGGGAATAAGTGACCCACAATGACTAAAGCACATTCAGAGGCCAGTGCTGACCCCATGCACAAGATTCTAGCTTACACCTAATGAATAAGCAAGGTGTTTGCATGTTGGGTACATTGAACATAGAAACCAAAACAAAAGTCAACCATGGTGCAAACTCCCACGTTGATATAAACACTTTCTATGGGAGATAGGTCTACGTGATCCACGATGACTTACAGCACAAATGGAGGCCCAGGCCCCATCTTTCTTCTGGTGTTTCAACAAAAACCTTCCAAGTGCACTGAAGTTGGTGGATACTTTGTTGCAGAGTAACTGGAGACCTATTTTGTGCCTTTGTTACCCAGTGAGGTCGAGGGTATTAACTCGGTATGTATCCACCTTTGTTGAAGTCCAGGATAAACTCATGCTAAGTAAAGTAGACGTCCGCACGAAGATATCGTTTATTAATATAATAATTTGTCGACCACATAATATAAAAATGGGTGTATATAATACTTTGATCCCCAAGGGGATAATACTAAACACAGCGTCCCTAAGGGCTTCCGCCATGTTTAGTACTACCACCTAGGATTAGGTGGATACATACCGGGTTAATACCGAGGTCAAGAATTTTTTATTTTTATCTTGGCGGCAAGTTTAAACATGACGGGCGAAACTGGTCTCCAGTGAAACTGGTTAGCTATTGCCCTTACCCTTACCCAAAAGCAGTTCAAGATCTAACATCCTAGCTAATCGGAAACTGAAATATATATATATATATATATATATATATATATATATATATATATATATATATATATATATATATATATATATATATATATATATGTATATAAAAATATATTACAGTAGTTGAAAGGTTCGCATGAAATCGAGTTTGGAGATGCTTTACTATAGGCAACTGTATTCGGAGTAGTCAGGGGTGATTGAAGCCAACAAATATTTCTATCCACCTTACTGGATAGTTAGATTTGAATGTGGCTACATAGTTACCTATAAAATGCTATCCATATTCTTCTATATACATCTGAGAGTAAATTAAATTACGCGATACAATCCAAACATGCTCCAAATAACGACTAACTAAAAACAATTTATCTAATCACATTTTTCCGAGATTCTTTGTTGAGAATTCATTAATCTGTAAAAAGAGAAATTGGAATAATCAAAATAATCACTGTAAAAAGTTTTTGTTCCCTGGCAAGGAAATAAAAAAAAAACCTAATCCGTGTCAGTTTTCTTTTCATAAATATTTTAACTTCTGCTGGTAGGATAAACTCCCTTCAGAGAAAGCAACAAAAATTCCACACTGAGCTTAAAAATGGAATTACTTCCTTTGTCAGAACTTCTCCCCTCTCTCTCTTTGCAAGAGGTTAGAAAATGCGAAATTTTGATATTTTTCTGCAAAATGTTTGGTCCTAAACCTCTTTCGGCAACTCCTATAAAAAGGAAAATTGTACCCACAGGTACCCACGGTACAAAAGCCAACAGAACCCAAGAACACTTCCACCAGAATTTCAGAATTTCCCACTCTTTTATAAGTTTTCCCCAACGAGATACATTATTTATATTGCAATCAATGGATACTTGATTGAGGAAAACAAATCAGCCAGTTTTAAGCAACTTTTCAACAGGAAAAAGTAACATAATAATTATATTAACTGTATCCTTCATGTAAATATTATTAGCTTACATAACAATAGCAGTGACAAAGCTAAAAGTTAAAAATAAGAAGGATCCAGTTCCATCAAGCTGTCTTGTATAAAAAAAATCAGCTGCAAAAATTATTTGGTTTATATATACAAAGTATCTCAGATAGTTTTTATGTAACTGCTCAGAGTTAATCGTAGAATTATGCCTCAAGTAGGAAATTCTCATTGCATTTTTATTCGGATTCTGTAGACATATATCACACATCAATACACACAGGGTATTCGGCATTAAGCCGTTTCCCATTGCAGCTGATTGATCCCAAGAAATGACAAGACAAAAATCATTATCATATTCATAGTTCAACTGCTGAATTGTAGATGAACACCATGTGCAGAAAACTTCCACAATACTAAATCCAATGCTCACTAGCAGCATGTAGCACTCCCTACACACATGGTGCCAAGTTGCCATTCAGCTTTGTCTTGTACGTATACTTTTGCTTCCTGAAGGTTAAAGAACCTCCTTTCCAATCCCTATTTCACTACATCTTACTGTAACTTTGTAGGTCGTCCTCTACTCCTTCCCAACACTTGTGAATTCTATACTCTCATTATTTTCCTTTCCTGTACCATAGTCCTCACTATTAAAACTTTCCCTCCCTCCCCAACACTATTACCTTATCCAAACAACATCAGGATATCTCTCACATTATTTCTACCATCCCTTCCCATTCCACTGCCATTTTACCATTGGCCTCATTCAGTGCCAAAACATTAAACTTAATCTCCCTTCGGAAATCAACAATAACATTTTTCTTGATCTCTGCATCACATCCACACACATTCAAAACTCAGTACTGTATGTTACTCTCACCAAGCTTTATTGCATTAACAATGCATAACCTGAAGCTGAAAAACCCCTTAACTCAGTTAATTTGCTAATTCTCAAAACATGCAGAAAAGCAAGAGAGGTGTTATTTACTTTTCCAAGTACCCACAGGAATGGAAAAGTGTTGTTACAATTAGCTTCAGGAAAATAAGCTCATAAAACATTTAGGGGACACTTTCCCCCACCAAGGGATTCATAAATCTTTGCTAGGGACTCTTATGACTTGAGATATAAGAAACCTATACCCAAAACTACTTTCCATATGCATATATATAAATATAAATATTATACATACTATATATACATACATATATATATATACACATATATACATACATATATATACACACATATATATATGTATATATACGGTATATATATATATCAAATGTCATGGAATTATCTTGCACAAAGGATTTATCCACAATTCAGCAATAACAAGTACGAATGTGGCAGTTCCAGTTATGTTGATTATCTATTTGGTGCCATCCCCTGTTAGTAAAAAAAGGTTTAAAGGGAATAGTGACTGAAGAAAGCAAACAACCAAAATATGTAAGCAAGCAACGGCTGTTTCTGTACAATTTAGAGACCTAAGTCAGGTTAAACTGGTGTTTGAAGGCGGTTTTCCAGAGAGCCCAAGCAACTTTTTAAGCAGAAATAAAGACATTAATTAAAATGACAAATTCTTCAACACTTATATTCAATGCTTTGCAAGAGACACTGAAATATTCAAAAGTGTTACAACTTATGGAGAAATAATGAAATGTAAACAATCCTAGTTCTTGGATTCACTTTTTTCAATCGACACATTGCCTTTGATAAAAGCAAAACCCTCATTATTAATTCACAAAAAACTGAACAAATCATACAATCATTTTGCAAATGTCCTCAAAACGCAAATCCAGCAACCCAACTATGATATGCAAAAACTAAGTGATAGGCCTAGCCAAATGCACAGAACCAATATTAACAAAGCAATATCAACATAACAAATAAAGTAGGTTAGGGATCAGGTAAGTTAGGGATCAGGTAGGTTAAGGGGCGGGTAGGTTAAATGGAAAGTTAATTAAGGTGTAGTTTGGTTAAGATGGATATAATTTATGGCATTCTAAGTCAGGTTAGGTTAGGAGGGTCCAGTAGTTGTTTAGGACTTACAGCACTAGGTTAGGCTAGGATGCATCCCTGTTTGTTATGGCCCTTGAGGTCAGGATGAATCCGGATTAGTGGAGGGCGGGATAAGACACCATATGGAACCTTGTCAAGTTAAGACACCGTGCAGCAATATGTCAGGGCTGGATAAGGAAGGTTAAAGTTGGAAGTATTTCCAAAACTGTTTTAGACTTAACATTTTGATTGGTGATCGTTGCTGATTACCCTCACGAACTTTGTATTTTTTCGACTGAGTACCTTGTAATTTATGATATCTTACCATTCCTGTTGCTGCAATTCTCTCGTTTTTGCTTTTAAACAACTTAACAACCGCGGTTTCTCGCTAAGAACTCCTCGTAACTGGTAGAGATAAACAGAAATACACAGGCAAAAACGAGTATTTAATCAATAGCCTAACAGGCATAAGTCAAGGTCTACAGGTATAAAACGTAAAAATCACATGATAACGCATAACCAAAACACTAGCGTAGGCTCTACTCAACAGATTTCCTACCTCTAAACTCAAAAACAGAGCTTAGGCCTAGGCCTAAATGTGTCTGATCTGATAACCTCAGTGGTTTCTTAAATTAATCGGACTCTATCGAAAAAATAAAACCTTGTGTCAGAGCAATGCTGTAACCAATACAATTTTATTCATTAAGACAACCTTAAAATCATACACATACAGGTACTCCCCAAACTTTAATGATGCTGGTGAGGATTCATGTAAAAGTAACTTACCTTAGCTAATGGTTGGTAACAAGGGTCCCAGACAAGTAGGAGTTAGGTTATCTCTTATCTGGTAGGCAAAATCACTTCAATCCACCAACACAATCATCTTCACGTCTGCACTTTAGTCATGTTTTGCTTTTCATAGAAAATGAGCACTTCACTTTAACAACAAAATCGCTTAGTGAACACTCGATGAGCGTACAACGATAAAAGAAACGCACCAGGAAAATGCCTTTTCCAAATGTCAACAACAGCAGCCAGAAGAGTGGTAGCACATTTTAAAAAACATTTTACAGTTTTAAAAACAAGATTTAAAATATAAATATCAATTATTTTTCAAATATAAAACATATTTAAAATATTACATAAATATGATGCTATAAAACAGGCCAAATTGTTTTCATTTACTCTCAGAGACACCGAAATCAACACCTCCATAATTTTGAAAGATGTATTAGTTGACAGCTGTCAAGAGTCCTCCAACAAAGAAAATGTGTTACACAAAATTCTAAGGTTAACTATGGTTTTATTACAATTGATGACCGTAAGATATACTGTATATATGTGTTATATTCAAGTACAATAATCCTCATGATGCCTATCGATGTTTGAACAGTATAAACATGAACATTTCAATCTAGAAGGAAAACAACAAATAATTATGATACTCTATGTAAGAGCTCAACAGGCATCAGCGCAAACTGAACCAACCATGACATGTACCCACCTTGGATATGTGTGTATGTGTGTGTAAAGAGAGACAGAGAGAAATCATATCTACACAAAAATAAAGTAAAAGTGACTGAAACATTTATCATTCAACTGCCGAATCAAGGATAAATACCTAGAGGACAAATTTTTCACGTCATCTTTTCATAGGCCTAGACAGACGTTTGTCAGCGATAGGTCGGTCCCTGCTGTGCAACTTACTCCTATCTTGAACAGACATTCTTTTGCTTCCTAAAGCAAGTCCTTTTTATTCTAACACCTCTCCCCTGGGAGCAAGGCACCACTTTCACGGCATCGGTCTTGTCCTCCCTCCCAGAACCTTCAACTTGAGAATGTTTCTCACCAACCTATTGCCCACTCTTCGCCTCAGGTGATCAACCACTTCATAACAACCAACCCATGTTTTCATCACTGATTTTTATGGTTCTGCTTTATGCCTGCTTTACTCAGCCTTTTAGCCTTTCTTACTACACGTATGCTAGGCCAATAGTTTAAATCGAGAACTACTGTCATTTATCTCCCAGTCATAACCAACATTACAGATCATTTCCTCGAAGGAAAATCACCTTAAGAGTCCCTACATCGATCCCAACTATTGCTTCCAGTCATTTTGCAGAGCTCGCGTTAACCTCCATGCCTATCCCTTTCTAAAATTCAGCTCCTGTTTTTCATTTTGCTAGCAAATTTCAAATTTATTCCATATCTCCTTTGTGAACCAAATCACTCTATTTTATGGATAATGATCGAGGGAATTGTATATCAGTTCAGTTCTCCTTCCAGGTCACTAAGTAATTTCTTCGGCAGCCAAGTTATTCATCCATATGCTGAAAGTTACATACTGTCTTTAGGATGTGCACAGTCCCAACATAATCAACATAACTTTGTTCGCCAGAAATGACGCAAAAACCTCAATGATGTAGGAAAACAGTGGTTTCGAAACCATCCGATTTTACCAAATGTTCTCAAAATCGACGTGGGGCATGGTGCAGGTAAGCTTCTGATAATTTTGCCTTGAGTTTTAATATGCAGGAATAAATAACCAACTGCACAAGAGACGGGTCTCTAGTTAATCTTAATTGAAAACCCTGTAGATAGTCATTAAGAAGTAACATATATGGCAACAAACATCAACATTGACTAAATTGAGTGTTTTGCTTCAGGGGAGACTAAGCTTTTTTTCCAGGGCCTCGCAGTTCTTCATTGGTTGGGTTGATATCGTACTCGGCTAGCACTCTGCTGGTCCCGCGTTCGACTCTCCGGCCGGCCAATGAAGAATTAGAGGAATTTATTTCTGATGATAGAAATTGATTTCTAGGTATAATGGGGTTCGGATTCCACAGTAAGCTGTAGGTCCGTTGCTAGGTAACCAGTTGGTTCTTGGCCACGTAAAATAAGTCTAATCCTTCGGGCCAGCCCTAGGAGAGCTGTTAATCAGCTCAGTGGTCTGGTTAAACTAAGGTATAACCCTTAGATAACACATAACTGAATCTACAATATGGATCCACAACAATCTGCATAACTCGGTCAAAGAGGAAGAAAGAAGTGGAAGTTTCAGAAGAAAAAAATAATAGACGCACATGCTGAACACCAAATCACTGCATCTTAGTAAAAAAATAAAATAAAAAATAAAGCCAAATCGCTCAGGTTCCGCTATAATAAAGTCCGCAAGGCTTTCTGAAAACCTGGACCAGAGCCAG
>NC_089767.1:27764508-27787008 GCF_040412425.1 Macrobrachium rosenbergii
TTTTAATATTATTATTTTCAAGTTGAATCTATCGTGTTGCAATATCTCTTGACATTTGACACGTTGCTGTGATAGAATAATGACGGAGGTTCTCTTTACAGTATTTTTTTCGGGTGTGCTCGGGCAACGTTAAATTTAAAGTGGTATTGTTACGGCCCCCTCCCCCCGCCCTGCCCCCGCCAGTGATGTGATAGATCACCATTACCCCTCCCCCATTCCTCTTCAGTTTTGTGAAGCTATAATATAAAAGAAAGAAAAATATATGAATGCTTAATTTCTAATGCATTTTATATGCATTAGAAATTTACTTCTGTATTGTCTGTTAATTTATTTATTGATTTATTCATTTATTTATTATAATTATTACTTATAAATTTACTGAATTTTATTCCAAAGAACTATTACTTTTAGAAAGTGACTCGTTACCGCCCCCCGAAGAAACGGTTTCATTAACCCCCACGGGGGTAATTACCCCCAGTTTGAGAACCACTGGTCCAAACGGTAGGATAACTTCACCCGAGTGTTACCTGTCACAGCAGGCGTGACAGGCACTTTAACACTATGAGACTGTCTCTGTTGGTTTAGATCATACATTTCCTGTACATAAACAATACAATAACCTTTCTAGAAAGTTTTGATCTTTCTATTTCAGTGGTTCTCAATCTTTTTTTTAGTGATGGCACCCTAACTAATGTGATCATTACCGTGGCACCCCTTCTTCGCCATCCCACCATATGGCATGAATGAACTTCTTATTTAATGAATAAAATTATCACCCATACTCAAACCAAAATCAGCACACCGTGCGTGTAGAAATATACTGCACAAACGAAGAGCATATCAGAAGAATTAGATACTCTTAAGCGTTATGAATGCAGACTAACAATAATAGAAAATGATACTCACCTATATATATATATATATATATATATATATATATATATATATATATATATATACTGTATATATATATTATATATATACATATATTTGTGTGTGTGCGAGTGTGTGTGTGTGTGTGTGTGTGACCGTGTGAATAATGCTTTAAAACCAGTTTATTGCAATTATGCATTTCAGAGAACAGATTATGAATGGTTAAATTTCATCATACTAAGGATCACTGCAAACATGGTCTTTATTGAATGTCAGTTACACGAAAGTAAAATCTAAACTGAAAGGTCGTATAAAGCAACCTTAATATTTTCCGAAAGCTAAAATAGAATGAAAAAATAAAGACTCCAGTACGGGGAAAAATATTGAAAGAGTAAACGGAAGTAGAGGGAGGAGTATGTTTGGTAAAAGAGAGAGAGAGAGAGAGAGAGAGAGAGAGAGAGAGAGAGAGAGAGAGAGAGAAGACTCTAATACGGGGAGAAAGAATTAGAAGAAGAAACGGAAGTGTGGGGAGGAGTGTGTTTGGTAAGAGAGAGAGAGAGAGAGAGAGAGAGAGAGAGAGAGAGACTCTAATAACGGGAGAGAGAGAGGACTCTAGAGAGAGAGAGAGAGAGACGGGGAGAGAAAGAATTGGAAGACGAAACGGAAGTGTAAGGAGGAGTATGTTTGGTAAAGAGGAGAGAGAGAGAGAGAGAGAGAGAGAGAGAGAGAGAGAGAGAGAGAAAAGACTCTAGTACGGGGAAAAAGAATTGTAAGAGGAAACGGAAAAGGAGGGAGGAGTATGTTTGGTAAAAGAGAGAGAGAGAGAGAGAGAGAGAGAGAGAGAGAGAGAGAGAGAGAGAGAGAGAGGAACAAAAACCCCGGAAAGTATTAAGCGGGAGACACTCCCCGGGCACCCTCGGTCGTAACGGGCAATTTTCTGAACGGTTCAATAAAAGGGGAAAATAGGAGACATTTCACCCTGGTCCACTAAAGCAGGGTGATTCAATAACAGTCCCTCACCTGACACAATCTCATAACCCTGCCATCAGACGTCATCTCCTCTTTTTCATCTTTCTCTTTTTCTCTTATTTTAATGAACTCTGTTGGCAAAAGTCTAGTTTGCCTTTAGCTTTCTCTGTGCAGCATATTTTGCTTTCAGTTTTCTCTGTAAAGCAGAATTTGATTTTAGCTTTCTCTGTCAAGCATAATATGCTTTTAGCTTTCTCTGCAAGCACATGTTAATCTTAGCTTCTCCGTAAAGCACATTTACTTTTGGCTCTTTCTGTAAAGCACATTTTGCTCTTAGCTTTCTCTATAAAGCATATTTTGTTTGGAGCTTTCTCTGTCAAGCATATTTTGCTTTTAGCTTTCTCTGTAAAGCATATTTTACGTAGCTACATCCAGGGGAAGCCTGTGATAATTATCTTTCCCTGCTCGATGAAAATTCGTGCTTCAGTGCTTTCGGTTAATTAAGGATTTTGGTAGAATGCTTGGCAGTCCCTTGAAAAGAAATAAAGAAAAAGGACACTAGACCTCGATGTTTCTATACATAGAATATCTTATTGTTTGAAATGTTCATCTGTCCAATGGAAGGGGCACATGTATAATCATTATTCATTATTCTGGGCAATTTTGTCTTTTCTTTTCCTTAAAGCTCCCCCCTCAGGAAATGATCAATTATACACGGACGTTTAGGCTGGAAAATTATCCTTTTCTGACAATATGCAACAATTTCATCCTGGCTTACAAACTTTAC
Source organism: Macrobrachium rosenbergii (assembly GCF_040412425.1). Lineage (NCBI taxonomy): Eukaryota > Metazoa > Arthropoda > Malacostraca > Decapoda > Palaemonidae > Macrobrachium > Macrobrachium rosenbergii. The sequence continues at coordinate 27,767,138 of NC_089767.1, forward strand.
CTTGAAGTACTTTAAGCAACAATGAACATCTTTACCATAAACTTTAAGAAATGTTTACAAAGCCTTTACATAAACTTTTGCATCTTTACATAAACTTTAAAAAGGAAAAGCAAAGATTTTACTCATTTGTGTTAGCAACTTCTCTCTGTCGTTGAGCTACAAAGCTACTTGTACACTGTCCTTTAGTTATTTAAATTCTATGATAAAGGAGTGATTAGTATCCTCGGTGTCTATCGGTTAAATATTTGTGTATAAACTATACAAATTGGTTCATTATCACACTGCATACTGGCCGAAGTCTTGTGAAAGTTGCGGCAATAGTGAGACAATGGCAGCATTATTTAAGACTGGATTGAAGCTTAATGCAATTAAACCTTGATTTATGGTTGGCACTCCATATACATAGCACGGCTTTATTAAAACTTATGATAAAAACTGTGTATTTCAAGAATCACCATCTCTAGGAATGAATGAAAGTTAATCATACGGCCAAACATAAAGAGTTATGGAGGTGGTGTGTCTTATATTCTAAGCTATAGGTCTAACTTTTTTGTCAGTTACTATTTTTCGAAAACACTGTTGATTCGTCGGCAAAGCTGAATAAATCGTAAGAAAGTGACGTTCATTTTCCCGAGAGCCTCTTTTTAGGACACAAACACTCTTGAATTACCACTAGTAAACGTATCAAAGGAGCGTAAGGAAATAAAAATAAGTCCTAGTGGCAACTGTGCATACATACATACATACATACACACATACACACACACATATATATATATATATATATATATATATATATATATATATATATATATATATATATATATATATATATATATATATATATATATATATATATATATATATATATATATATATATATATATATATATATATATATATATATATATATATATATATATATATATAGAGAGAGAGAGAGAGAGAGAGAGAGAGAGAGAGAGAGAGAGAGAGAGAGAGAGATATTCCTGAATATTCACTTAAAGGAAAAAGGGCAGAAGGAAATGAAAAGCCAGGAAGAGGAGAGAGAACACGGGAATAAGATAAAAAAACAGAAGAACCATAAACGGACTGAGGAGAAGAATAAATTTCCATTTTGGTCGCTCTCGTAGAGGATTTTAGAAAAAAGAAAAAAAATATTGCGAAGTGAAAATTCCGCGTTCCTGTTCCCTCGACGAAAAAAATTCCTCTCTTATAAATAAAAATTTATTCTCTGAGGAAACTCAATTTGGTCACAGCAAGACACCTTGTTTACTCGATTTGGAAAGACCACAGGGTGATGAGCCTGCCGTCAACTAACTTTCCAATTTTATGTCCAAGCATTTTCGTTTTTAATATTTGTATCCTAGCTTGATCATTTTACAGCACGGCTCTACTTTCGTAACTTGTTCAAACATAGTAAATGCTCCTTCTGATTTTTGTTTCGATTATTTTGTTTCTTGCTCGAGGAAATAGGAGGGAGGCGTGCTAAAAACAATCAATTGTAGTGCTGCGAAAAGTCATTACCCCTCTCTAGAGTTGTGGTTAAGATGTTCAAGTCTCACCTACTTTCTCTCTCTCTCTCTCTCTCTCTCTCTCTCTCTCTCTCTCTCTCTCTCTCTTCCTCACTCGCTGACCTTTTTGTATATAAAGCCTTTTACTGTCAAATATTTACATTAATCCACCTGAAGATAATTGCATTATAACACCTAAAGTATAGTATAATTTTCATAAGTTTATCTTTCCTTTGTCATATACATACATGCATATATATATATATATATATATATATATATATATAGTATATATATATATATATATATATATATATATATATATATATATATATATATATATATATATATATATATATATATATATATATATATATATATATATATATATATATATATATATATATATATATATATATACGAAAAATGTCACAGCCTCTCAAAGTTGAACATAGTTTTCAAAACTTAAAAAAATTAAAGAAATTGAATTTCATTCAAAATCAAGACCAAGAGAAACTTTTCATATTGTTAAATTTCTGTTAGAAAAATTAAAAATAACTTTACTACTATCTATTTTCTTATTAACGTCAACAGACTTAACTTTTTGTCAGCTAACGTCAATAATTTTTCTCAACGTTGGAATCTAAAATCGACGACAAACACTTAAAATCAAAAAGAAAGGTTGTTCTTTAAATCCTATCTAGTGAAGACAAATCTGTTAAAACTACCTCTTTCTTTCGTTTTTGTGCTCTAACCTCAAAGTCTAAAAGTTTAAACTGCCACTGAGAGATAAGTTTTCGTGTTGTGGAAATCCTGGAATAAACCTTAAATTTAATGAAATTAGGAATAACACAGTAATCCAAGTATTCAGAAATCGTATGTCTTCCTCAATCTTCTTGGATCTATAACAACCTTTTAAACGTAAAATAGTCTCGGTAATTGGACGGCTACTATAGCTTAATGATAAATAATATTGCCAAGACCAGGAAGAACATTCTTTATTACAAGCTTTCGAGGTATAAAAATCATCATCAGGCTGAAAAAACAAACAAGGATGAGAATCAATAAAATTACAATAAAATGAATTGTCATAATAAATCTTCAGCAAAAATAACTATAAAATGAACAAGTAAATACAAACTAAAGACGTAAAATAACGAAAACGTAAAATAAAACATAAAAATGCTAAAAATATGAAAATAAAATAAACTATATTTAAACAGACAACTACCACTTTTAATAGTCAGAGTCGCTGACTATTAAAAAAAGATTTAAGCGATTATTTTGTATATCTGAAAGGTACTCGATTAGAAATATTTTACTTGTGAGTGGTAGTTTGATATTTCACATAGTTTTATTTTCATATTTTTAAATTTTTCGTTATTTTACGTCTCAAGTTTGTATTGTATTTTATATTTGGTTAGTATTTTTTATGAAGATTTATTAAGACAAGAGCACTTATTGATTCTCATCCTTGTCTTTTTTTCAGATGTTGTATACCCGAAAGGAATGAATATTATTTATCATTAAGCTAAGATTTCACCTACGTTATGGCTCTTTACAGTATTTCTGAATACTTATAATTTCATTAAATTTAAGGTTTATTCCAGGGATTTTACAACACGAAAACTTATCTCTCATGGTGTTTAAACTAATAAAGGAGAACAGATTTGTTGGGATTTATAAAGAACAACCTTTCTATTTTAAGTGTTTGTCGTCGATTTTAATTCCAACGTTGAGAAAAAATTATTAATTCACACAGAAAAGTTAAGAAATCTCGGTGTTGACGTTAATAAGAAAATAGATAGTAGTTTATTTTTAATTTTTCTAACAGAAATTTAACAACAGATGAAAAGGAAGTTCTTTCTCTTGGTCTTGATTTTACTTTGATCCCATAAATTTTTCTTTAAGTATTTTTTAAGTTTTGAAAACTATGTTCAACTTTGAGAGGCTGTGACATTTTTGGCAGTCCTTTTTACTTCACTTTTTAGCAAATTTCCGTAATTGCAAACATACATATATATATATATATATATATATATATATATATATATATATATATATATATATATATATATATATATATATATATATAGTGTGTATATATATATATATATATATATATATATATATATATATATATATATATATATATGTGTATATATATATATATATATATATATATATATATATATATATATATATATATATATATATATATATATATATATATATATATATATATATATATATATATATATATATATATATAGACAAGGAAGAATACACTTATGAAAATTATACTATACTTTAGATGTTATAATCCAATGATCTTCAGGTGGCTAAATGTAAATATTTGACGGTAAAAGGCTTTATAAACTAAAAGGTCAGTGCAGCTGGCATCAGTTACAAGGATTAAAATGGGGGTAAATACAAGAGCAAGTGGTCCCTGTGGTGGGGGGGGGGGGCGCATCATTGAGAAAGAAACATTAACTGAAAACTCTGACTAGGAAGCTTTGTACATACCAGTGGATCTCAAACTGGGGGTAATTACCCCCGGGGGGGTAATGAAGCCGTTTCCGGGGGTAACGGGGTACTTTAATTCTAATTTGTAATAAAAGGAACAATGCTTTAATTTTAATTTTTTGTCAAAGGAATAGTGTCTAAAATCTAAATTCTTTATTTCTTTAGATTTGCGTAAAAGTAAAATTACTTTCTTACATATAAAATACTTTAGAAATTAAGCATTGCAATATTTTCCTTTCCTTTATATTATAACTTCACATAACTGAAGAGGAATGGGGTAGGGGTAATGGTGATCTCTCACACCACTGCCGGGGTAGGTAACGATACCAAAAAATTTGAGAACCACTGGTTTAAACGGTCATCAGGTGGTCAATTCGAGAGTCTTATATTCTTTCTTAAGGCTGAATTGCAAGAGGACCCCCATACACCAAAACCCCCTTTCAAATGACCATCATTTTTTGTCACTGATAACTGTGACTTTGTGATCACCTTTTTGTTCGGAAAGACAGGAGCTTTTGAGCAACTGATAAGAGTCGTCCTAATCGATGTCCATGTCCGCCGCACAATATAAAATTGTAGTAGTTTGTTGTACATATCTGAGAGATCAGCCGGTTTCCAATAAATGTTGGGGCAGCGGCGGCTTCTCTCACAGACTTTTTCACATTCTTTACAGGGGATGCTGTGAATGCCCGCTGACAAATGCTTCTTCTTTTGGGATATGTTGATGATGGAAGTTCCGATGTTCTATGGGTAGTCAATTAATGATAGGGTTTTTATACCCTCAGAGAAGGGTAACAGGATTTTATTGCCGAAATTTGAAAGACTGTTTGTGGCGCTGTCGTTGGGTTCAATTTTATTTGCCTTGTTAATTGCCTTGTCAGTTACATAATTTGGGTATAATAGCTGTGGCTCCCCAGACAACAACAGAAAAATAAAAGGGGTATGCAGTTTTTTCCTGAGAATACATCGTATTTGTTCTCGGAATGTAATATTGTTCAGAATTTATCAGCATTAGCTAACACCTAATTATCAGAATAATTTGCATAATCGAATTCTAAATTTTAAAGTGAAAATGGGACGCATTCAAGCACTAGATGTATGAAGTAAGACGGGAAGATACTTGAAGTCGAATGAATAACATAAATCAGACAAAAATCAACAACTGCACCTAGAACGAGGCAGAAATCTGTTAAGCGATTTAAAGAAAGGATCCTCTGCAGTTTGATAATTTTAAGTACAATATGACACTTTTAAGATATTGATTGAGTGATGTACAATTTAGAATATACTTCTGATTCGAGATGGGTGAGTAATGTTCAAATATTAACGGTGTCCAAATACTGAAAAATAATCACCAGGCATTAAAATGATTGCGAAATAAATTATCAACGTTAATTATGACTACAAAATTTTAAATGGCGGAAGGTTAATGGAAAATTATATAAATTTGTAATCACATAGACCAAGACTATGACCCAGTATTTTGCATAGTAAAAATGTTCCTAATTGTTCAAGTTAATTATGCAAGGATTTTTTTCCCTCTCGATTTCAAAGAGACTTTTAAAATTCATCATCACCCAATCTACTGAACCATCCAGGCAAATAACATGAAGCTGCGTCAATTAAAAGGAATCAGCAGCCGTTGAAAAGGCCGTGGAGTGAGTAAAGTATTTGTTTTGACATCAGTTTGCAAAGGAAAAAAAAACTATTTAAAAATAAATGTTAATTGCAGCCATATGTAAGCGACAGGGAAATATTGGAAATCCAGATACGAAACAAATAAAGAACAATTTCATAAGGAAACGAGTAAAAAATGCGCCGAAGTTTCTTCGGCGCAATCGAGTTTTCTGTACAGCGTATAATGCTGTGCGAGCAGCGGCCCATAAACTTTCAACTGCGGCCCAGTGGTAGCCTGTCTTATAGCGTTGCCAAACGCACGATCACGGCTAACTTTAATCTGAAATAAAATAAAAAACTACTGAGCTAGAGGGCTGCAATATGGTATGTTTGATGACTGGAGGGTGGATGATCAACATACCAATTTGCAGCCCTCTAGCCTCGGTAGTTTTTAAGATCTGAGGGCGGGCGGACAGACAAAGACGGCACAGTAGTTTTCTTTTACAGAAAACTAAAAGGTACAGGTTTCGTTGATAAGAAAAACAAATCATTTCTCTAATACTGACGTAAATTTAGTTACTGAAACCATAAAAATGACCCATATAAATGTCTGATAAAAGTCTTATAGGTTAGAAATGGTAAATTTTTCCATGATTTGATATTATATATTTTAAATATATATATATATATATATATATATATATATATATATATATATATATATATATATATTATATATATATATATATATATATATGTATATATATATATACAAACGTATATAATATATATATATATATATATATATATATGTATATAATATATATGTATATATATATAATAGGTTATTCATTATAATAATAAAAATAGGAAAAGGTTGTTCATTATAATAATAATAATAATAATAATAATATCCTTCATTGCAGCTCAGGGCCATATACATGGAATATACAAATACAATCCACACAATCTAGATACATAAGAGACTTCAATAAACGGAACTCCTTTCTTCTAAAGGGAAGGGGCATTTAACCCTTAGAGTCTTTTATAGATTTTGCCTTGTAAATCTGTTAACAATTTAGTGTTATCAAACTTAATTTTCCGGATAGAACGATTGTATTTATGTTTCATTTCTCTTGCCAAAATACTTATTATATTTTACCTAGTCCCTCTTTTCGCCTCTTTTACCCTTACAAAATGTATATTTACTTCTTAAGACTGCATCACATTTGCCTTCATCGCATTTTTCATTCTCTTTTTATTTCATTCCAAAGAAAATGGTTAACTTGTTTATGATTGCCATACATATGGTTTGCGAACTGCACATCTTAATCACCTGGTCATTTGTGGTTATAATGCTATTCAGCATACACACTTTAACATACATACCCCGTCCCACATACACATACACTCACTCTCTATATATATATATATATATATATATATATATATATATAATTAAATCATATATATATATATATATATATATATATATATATATATATATATATATATATATGTATATATATATATATATATATATATACATATATATATATATACAATATATATATATATATATATATTTAATAATATTTTTCTGCAGTTTAATAACACACCTAAAATTCTGACTTTTCAACTTTCGCTTTGCGATATTTTTTTTTTACCGAAATGTCATTCTTATCTCTTAGAAAACCGACTTACTAAAATGAAAGATACTGCAAACCTGCTTCTCACGTCGCCGCATCCTACCCTCATTCAAGAAGTTAATTGCGGCATAAATGAGTGAGTCTGGAACGCTTTCGATTTACTTCCGGTAGTTTTACTACGAATAATTACTCGCATAATATGCGTTTATACCGTACCTTTGACCTTGGGTTTCATTTTGTCAACTATTTCTGGGTTTTGTTCTTGAAAAATATACTCGGTGTTGCGTATATTTTCTGAAGTTTCTGTGTACTGAGAATATGTTTCATTTAAGTATATCCATGAGGGATAAATTATTTCGTAACTGACATTAGTTTACTTTTTTGGGGGGAGTGGCGGGGAGGGGTTTGTCTGAACCGAAAACATCGCTTAATTTACGCCAAGCTGCTGGTGTCAGAGCAATGGCAAACTGACGTTGTTATGACGGGGTTTTTTACGCTAAATAAAACTTCTACTCGCTCCCTCTCGTGTTGGGTGAGAATTTAAACACGCCGACAGCCTTCAGTAAAGCACATTTCATTAAACAGCAATTGTTAGATTTGGTTTTGAAAATATCTCAGATTCCCGCTGAAAATCTGTTTCCAGTTCTCACTGACTTTCTCACTGCCAGGAAAATAAGCATTAATAATCTTACTCATTTCTGGTCCAGTGATAATTTTTGCTGTCTTTACTCATCTTCTTAAGATAAAAAGAACATATCCAAAGTCAAATTCAAATCCAAAATATTTATTGACATAGAACATGTCCAATGCAAGCTTATAAATCATGATGCAGGAATATCTTAGTTAGCGATACTAGGTATTTAGTAAATAACAAATAGCGCAGAAATAGTGTATTGGTATTACTAACTGTGAAATAGTCTTGAAAACAAAACTAAATTTGTTAATATAATACATTTTCTTATAATTTGTTTATAATTTTTTGGGGGGTAAAAGAACATGCAATTGAAATCAGTATATATCCGAGTATAATTGGAAGTGAGAATAAAGCACCAAACTTGATAAAAAAGAAAGAAACTCAGGCACAAAAGCTACTATGAGAAGGGAGTAGAGAATTCCAAAGTTGTATTAACAAACAGTTCTCAATTTTCCAGATTTTGAATCCCTCAGGAAACGACTTGATGCAATCGAGACGTTCGAGAATAAAAATCTTGTCACTCCACAAAAGAGAGAGAGAGAGAGAGAGAGAGAGAGAGAGAGAGAGAGAGAGAGAGAGAGAGAGAGAGACCTAACATCATGTTTTCAAAAGAAAGAATGACCCCATTTGACCTTCCTCGGAAGGCTTTCTTGTGAGACCATTCTTCCCCAAATTGAGAAGGAAAAGGAGGATTTAGAGGAGGAAAGGAACTCGAGAGGATGGAGGGTAAGAAGAAGAAGAAGAAGAAGAAGAAGAAGAAGAAGAAGAAGAAGAAGAAGAAGAAGAAAATGAAACATTTTTAGGAGATGCCGAGCTTCGAAACTGTATGAACGAGTATGAGAAGGAATTCGTTGCGATATTTCATTATTTTCATTGAAGATTTTAATCTACGTGATTCTAAATGGTTAGGCAAAAGGAATTTCTTTCTCGAACGGGATGTCAAATTTTATTTAAAGATTTTGTTAATGTTCCTTGCTCACACTTATTATAAGACCACAAAATAATATACTGACTCAAATATAGGAGGTTGCTTATCAAAAATTCATGTATAATACACACAAACATACTGTACAGACAAACATATTTGTATGTATATATATATGTATATATATATATATATATATATATATATATATATATATATATATATATATATATATATATATATATATATATATATATATATATATATATATATATATATATATATATATATATATATATATATATATATATATATATATATATATATATATACACACACATTTACCTACGAATATTATGCATATATATATATATATATATATATATATATATATATATATATATATATATATATATATATATATATATATATATATATATATATATATATAGTTTACACATTTCATTTCAAGGAACCACGTTTATCTATCCTTATTGGATAGCTATGACCGTATTTTTTTTTTTTTTATAAAATTCAACAGTAGCTACCGATGTCTGGATTTCACCTGATGCTATAGAGTGATGACATTTCAATATAACATTATCAGGACTTTCAGTAAGTATTCCTAAGTAACAACTTTGCTTATATATATATATATATATATATGTATATATATATATATATATATATATATATATATATATATATATATATATATATATTTATATATATATATATATATATATACACACATTTACCTACGAATATTATGCATATATATATATATATATATATATATATATATATATATATATATATATATATATATATATATATATATATATATATATATATATATATATATATATATATATATAGTTTACGCATTTCAATTCAAGGAACCACGTTTATCTATCCTTATTGGATAGCTATGACCGTATTTTTCTTTTTTTTTTTAAATTCAACAGTAGCTACCGATGTCTGGATTTCACCTGATGCTATAGAGTGATGACATCTCAATATAACCTGTTATCAGGACTTCCAGTAAGTAGAATTCCTAAGTAACAACTTTGCTTAATGATAATGACCTACCAGCCGTGGTCAATTTAAGAAAGAAACAGATTCTCCGTACTACATATACGCAGCATGGGAAAAAGCACCAAATTCCAATGGAATTTTGAAGATTTCTCGAAAAGGTAAAAAAAAAAATAAATAAAAATAAAAAGAAATGCAGAGTCTTGGAATTTATGGGGATAATCTCACTCTCTGTCACCTTGCTCTTCCCACATATCCACGAAAGAGGGCCGAGAGAAACCCGATTTGATCTCTCTACAGAGAAATTCGCCAGACATTTTTCGGAAGCAGAGGGTCCCTGGGATGAGATGGGTTTTATTTTGGCGTGGCGGGGATATGCGGCTGGGCCTACCCATGCCTTCTTTTATCTATTTTGTTTGTCTTTTTGGGGGATGAAGTTATTCTTTGCCTGTCTTAGTAAATGATAAATGTAACTGTGTTTATATTAGGGTAGAATCATTTTATCTCTCTCCCTTTCTCTCCTTTCACCCCAATCTCTCTCTCTCTCTCTCTCTCTATTTCTCCTTTCAACATATAGTCATGTCCCCACTTATAAAAAGGTTCATATTCTTTATTACATCTCTCTCTCTCTCTCTCTCTCTCTCTCTCTCTCTCTCTCTCTCTCCTCTCCTTTCAACATATAGTCATGTCCCCACTTATAAAAAGGTTCATATTCTTTATTACATCTCTCTCTCTCTCTCTCTCTCTCTCTCTCTCTCTCTCTCTCTCTCTCTCTCTCTCTCTCTCTCTCTCTCTCTCTTTCAACATATAGTCTTGTCCCCACTTGTAAAATGGTTCATATTCTTTATTACATCTCTCTCTCTCTCTCTGCTAAATTCAAAATAAAGCATGAAGAAAACTTCTTCACACTTCTTTTCATTCCTATCTATCTATCTATCTATCTATCTATCTATCTATCTGTCTATCTATCTATCTATCTATCTATCTATCTATCTATCTATCTATATATATATATATATATATATATATATATATATATATATATATATATATATATATATATATATATATATATAAATATATACATATATATATATATACATATATATATATATATATATATATATATATATATATATATATATATATATATATATATACATATACACACACAAATACATACTATGTCTGCAGATAATGCAGGTAAATCCCAGATCGCACAATATCATGCGTCGAGGAATTTCACTGCTGCAGAACTAATTTAATTAGTGGGTAGTTGTCGCCTTGAGGCAGTGATGAAATACTTTAAATTCTGAAAGCAGGTTGGTGTTGGAAGCCATTAGCTTCATCACGGATTATAATTTTCCTTATTTTCCTAATGAGCTTTGTGGTTGTCATCCCCTCGAGTTGTTTTTAAGGTGCGTTCTTTGCCGTCAAATTGTGTACAAATGTCAAGGTTAATTAACTACAAGTAAAGGGGGACATCGCTCTGAAACAATAGTAGTACCTCGTTCGATACTCTTCATATCCTCTACCTGCGCTGTGATAGATAAAAAAAAAATTATGCACGCACACATAAATAAATGAATATATATACTTGTGTATATATACATACATATATATATATATATATATATATATATATATATATATATATATATATATATATATATATATATATATATATATATATATATATATATATATATATATATATATTATATATTATATATATATAAATATATATATATATAATATATATATATATATATATATATATATATATATATATATATAAATATATATATATATATATATATAATATATATATTTTTTTTTTCACGTTTAGATATTCTAATTTAAAGAGCGCTATCTGACGATATTATCTTTCTTTCAGAAAAATTACAACCCACCAGTTCCCGGAAAGGCATCGAGATATAACAGACACTGATCTGATTAGACTTTTATGTAAAAGCAGAAAACTGGGCGAAGCTTAGATAAAACTTATCAGAATTTATTTAAAAAAAAACAGAAAACTAGACAGAATTTATTCATGGGTGGAGGAGGTCACTGTTTTTGGAATTTGGTCTCGTGGGAAAATAAAACCATTCCGGTGATGATGAGCTTAATATTTTATTCTGTTTATATAGAAGATTCGTACTCGATGTTTGGTATCACACTGTTCCTCGGTTATTTAGGAAATTCTCTCTACTATGAAAATATAAAATAATCTTTTTTTACATTGATTTTCCAGTTTTTTTTTGTTTACGGATGCTGTTTTCATCAAGTTGCTATTTGTAAATCAAAAGTCTATTTATGTCCTTTATATTGCATACATTTCAAGAGCACGCTTTCCATATTGCAAACAATAACAAATGCCTAGTCACACACAATATTTAATATACTGTTTTGTGTATACAAGCTTGTAAAATGTTTGTAGCAAGATCGACACAAGTATCATTGAGTACTTGCAACCTAATCCATTGAGTATAACGGGTTGTTACCCGCAGAGAGAGAGAGAGAGAGAGAGAGAGAGAGAGAGAGAGAGAGAGAGAGAGAGAGAGAGAGAGAGAGAGAGAGAGAGAGACGATCAACTACAGAAGCTAAAGTGGAATGATCCATATATGCTGTAGATAGAAAAACTAAAATTATGTAAATATGATAAATAATCTAAACCAAATCAACTTACTCCGTTAATGAGACGATTCCAAATGAATTATAAAAGACAGAAATTCGAAATTAGGAATGGGAATGCTGCATAATATTTGCATTCTTTTCTCTGTAAATTTTACTTCATAAATCTGCATAAATTTCAAGTGTATAAAACTCATGTGCATGGACTTACGACCGGAAGCCTCGACGTCAGATAGTTCCGGCGAATGCCTCTTTTGAGGCATAATCTTCTGTCATTTGATATGATAAAACCCTCATTTAACCTCTAAGATGGTCGCCTTTCACTGACTTTTCTTCCAGGCTGGATCTAGGCTTGAGACGAGGGGGATAATATTCATGCAAATTTTCCTTTGGGAACCCTGGGGAAATACGAGTATTTATTCATGCTTCAAAACGAGAAAGTTCAGTAGGAGGGGTCGAAGTGGCTTATTTCCACAATACATAAATTTCACTTTTGCATACTTTTTTATTTTTAATTTGACTATACAAATGCTATTACTAGTGGGTATAAAGACCATTCCTCCAGTAAAATTATCTGTTATTGAACTAAGTAACTGGTTAATGCTATAGTTGCTCTGGGTCCGATAGCAAGGTGATCTATAAACGCCAAGTTAGTACTCTGGACTAATGACAGTCTTCTACGCTGTACCAAAAATTTTTTTCTGTTCGCTCTGTCTCTGTCTCTGTCTGTCTCTGTCCTCTGTCTGTCTGTCTGTCTGTCTGTCTCACAGTATATATATATATATATATATATATATATATATATATATATATATATATATATATATATATATATATATATATATATATATTATATATATATATGTGTGTGTGTGTGTGTGTGTGTGTATACCTTTAAGTTTAAACTAGACCACTGAGCTGATCAACAGCTCTCCTAGGCTGGCCCGAAGGATTAGACTTATTTTACGTGGCTAAGAACCAATTGGTTACCTAGCAACGGGACCTACAGCTTTCTGTGGAATCCGAAGCACATTATAGCGAGAAATGAATTTCTATCACCAGATATAAATTCCTCTAATTTTTTATTGGCCGGCCGAAGATTCGAACGCAGGCCCAGCAGAGTGCGTGCCGAGAACGGTACTGACCCGTCAATATATATATATATATATATATATATATATATATATATATATATATATATATATATATATATATATATAAATATATATATATATATATATATATATATATATATATATATATATATATATATATATATATATATGATGTGTGTGTGTGTGTGTTTTGTGAGTCAGGTGTATGATAAACAAATTGATAAAGTGCTGGTTTTAGAAAAGGTAGGCGTTGTGAAGGTCACAAATCTGTGTTGGGATATAATGTGCAGCAATGTATTGAAATTATGCATCAGCATTAAGCTTGATTTTCCCCAAAACTCTATTAACGGAATTGTGCACATTCAATTACTCATTAGAGCAATACGTTCTCGTAAGTGTTACTGGAAGAATTCTGTTTTTTTAGGTGTCTACAAAAAAAACAAATAAAAAATGGGCCGAAGTTTCTTCGGCGCAATCGAGTTTTCTGCATGAAACTCTCAGGTACGAGCCTACGACCGGGCAGTGCTCAGTTGCTCCCAGATTCGGTCAAGTGAAGGCGCGTCGGCGACGCCTCCGGAAAGCTGCCAGACGCGCGATCCATGGATAACATTAAGCTTAGATAAAATGAAAACTACTGACAATAGAGGATTGCAATTTGGTATGTTTGATGATTGGAGGGTGGATGATCAACATACCAATTTGCAGCCCTCTAGCCTCAGTAATTTTTAAGATCTGAGGGCGGACGGACAGACAAAGCCATTTCAATAGTTTTCATTTACAGAAAACAAAAAAAAAAAAAACCTGAAGTAGGATTCCAACTAAGCAATGGAGAAATCTTTTATATTATTCAATGACGGGATTATTTTCGTGAAATAACATCTTCGAGAACGGAAGAGGAACAGAAGGTGAACTGGGATCACCAGAATCCCTGTTGATATTCCCCTCTCTCTCATTATCACGAACTTAATCATTATCCTCCTCATAAATTAGCCTCATTAAAGCGACTCTTTGTCTCCCATATCCATTGTCCTTATTTATTAAAAATTTTATTCCGGTGGATGACGTCACAAGTGATCCCTCTCAATTTCCGTGTTCAGTTTTCCAAACACACTTTCGATTTACTTCTCAATTTTCACCGTTTCTTTATTCGCCCTTCCTCTCCGGTTCTCCCCAGGACAAACGCCATTTATATTCTTTTTCATTTCTTTCTCCGTTTCTTTAACAGTTAAAAATTTTTCCCCCCCTTTCACTTTTAGGGAATCCGGTGGTCCTTTGCCTCTCCTTTTTTTATTGTTTTTTTTTTTTTAACTATCCTGTTTTTTCTGACCTTTCCATTTTGTTTTTACAGTTGCTCTTCCCTTGCATAAATATTTGCGTTGATTTTTCTTCCCTTTAATGTGTTTGTCTTAATTGGGTGAACAATGAGATTAGGAGTCAGGCATCAGTGGACTAGTGAGTATACTTTAAGCCCCTTCGCAAGGTTTAGCAGAGAGAGAGAGAGAGAGAGAGAGAGAGAGAGAGAGAGAGAGAGAGAGAGAGAGAGAGAGAGAGAGAGAGATAAGAAAAGAGTGGATAAAAGAATGCTGAAGCCTGTACATTGGTGAATTCTTGAAGCTAAAGTGTAATATCCAGTTGATTTCATTAATGAGAGAGAGAGAGAGAGAGAGAGAGAGAGAGAGAGAGAGAGAGAGAGAGAGAGAGAGAGAGAGAGAGAGGATAAAAGAATGCTGAAACCTTTAAACTGGTGAATTCTTGAAGCTAGAAATGGAGAAGATTAGGATTCTCGCAGTGCCTTATATCCAATTGATTTCATCAGAGAGAGAGAGAGAGAGAGAGAGAGAGAGAGAGAGAGAGAGAGAGAGAGAGAGAGAGAGATAAGAAAAGGATGGGTGAAAAAATGTGCAAGCCTACAGATCTGTGAGTTCTTGAAGTTTAAACTATCAACAAAAAAAAAAAAGATAAAGATTCTCGTGGTGCATGACATCCAGTTAATTTCATTAGGAGAGAGAGAGAGAGAGAGAGAGAGAGAGAGAGAGAGAGAGAGAGAGAGAGAATCATGCATAATCATGAATGACAGTGAGAGCGATAAATTCCCTGGATTTGAGAAGGAATTTCGCTGGAATGAATATCACTGAGAGTGTTATGCATAATTCTCGCTCTGACTTCCCAAGGTCTTCCGGGTATGAAGACTGCCATGTGCCTTAGTGGTAAAATGAATAAATGAAAAAAGTATGAATTGTTAAATAACGGATTTCAGAACGTGAAATAAATAGATAAAAAGATAAATTGCTAAATACATAATGTTAGACGTCCTTGAACGAAAAATACTTCATTGCTGTATTCTTTGGTATATTTGCCGTTGTTGTTTGCTCTTGTCTAAATTATTCTTGAGTTCTTTATGCTTTTTTTAGGAATTATTATTATTATTATTATTATTATTATTATTATTATTATTATTATTATTATTATTATTATTATTATTATTATTATTATTATTACTAACTCTTGCTTGAGTTGTTTAGACTACTTAGTTTAATAATAAAAATAATGCTGAAAAAATGGTTTCACTTATTTTGAAACCAATATAAGATTATTAAGATTATACATGACCAATAGATTCCCTGACATGAACGATTACACAAAAAGAAATCAGTCGTAAATACGGAAGTCCATAGAATAAAACTGAGAATTAAATAGAGACGTCAGTATGCAGTATACAGTGAATTAAAGCAAAAACACCGTAATGAAAATCTTCCTTATAAAAATTATATGTAGGTATTTGATTAAATTTGAACCAAAAATGAAAAGGACTGCAGCAATATACAAAGGAAAGATAATGGCAACTAATCACACATACATACATACATACATACATACATACATACATACATACATACATACATACATACATACACATAATAATTTCTCATTTCGGAAATCAATATAGTTATAGAAGCTGAACTACACATAATATTCACAAATGTGAATATTGAAATATTTAAATCCTAAATCTTTTTAGGAGAACAAAGCAAATATGATAGATCGGCTTTCACGCTATTTGACAAGCATTATAAATATAACCCTGGTATTGGCGTTAAATAAGAATGGCATGGAAAAATGCCAGCCTGAATACACATTACATAACATACATAACAAATGCGATATCGACCTGGAAAACAACACAGAAATACATAATCTGAAATTATTTATGTTATGGTGAATATATATAACATAAATAACATCCATGATCAATGCAACACTGAAATTCAAAAGCTAAAAGTAACTTAAAAACGTAATCTTAACTCCATATGATATGAGACAAAAAAATATATGTATATATAAAGTCTTGACCCCTCGTAGGTTCCAAAAGTGTATAAAGCATATACATTCAATGTAGTATAAGCTGAATAATGGTATACATGTTATTGCAAAATTGAGATATGCCACCCACTGGGCTCGTGAAACACAAAACACACAAGTTACTGCAGTTTCAGAATGATTCTTCATTGCTTTCCACGAGTATTTAAGGGGTTCCATTTGCAGTATCTGCAAAATGAGTAGTAAGGCAAGGGAAAACTGCAGTATCTACCATTTTTCTCAGTTTTGTATTTTTTGCAGACACAGCAGACTTCGAGGAAAATTAGCACCAAAGATATGAGAGGAATCAGGAATGATAAGAGATAATAAAAGGACAGAAACTGTCTTGGTGACACTATACCTGACCAAGTTGCAGGACGCACACTCATCTATGCTCTGAAAATCAGGAAATTAAATAGGCGAAGGATTAACATTCACGATCAATGAATTGGACCTTCATAATTTTTTCTCTTCCCCTTCAATCTTTCCTCAGACGTTCATTCTCAGTTGGAAATTGCTCTTTCTTCTTCTTTCGACATTATATCCAGACCTCTGGTTTTCTCAGCATTCGAACTTGGCCGTTTAATTTTAAACATGAGGGTCTGGTCTCTACAAAACGTCTGTTCCACCTGCTTGTTGTATTATCCATTTTCACTGATGAGCTTTCGTGTGAAATAATTATGGTTCTTCGAGATAACAGCATACAAGCCCGTGTACAGTCTCATCAGCCGTGCTAGCATTTTAATTCTTGAGATTATAATAAACTCACAGATTAGCTTATTCTCTGTTAGATTAGAAAGCATCCAGTTCAATAAGGAGAGTCTTTATCACTGATGTGTTTCCGATTACATTGTTCATTAAAATGCCTCAAGGCATCACTATACAGTCTCTCTCTCTCTCTCTCTCTCTCTCTCTCTCTCTCTCTCTCTCTCTCTCTCTCTCTCTCTCTTGGAAATAAATGAATGTAATAATCGAGAAAAATTCCTTAGAACAGCTTCAACAAGGACCCATTTTGTATTGGCTTTGAATTACAATATTTAGGCGTAAATTTCTCTTCTTAAAACAGGCGAGTTAAAGTTACATATTTATTATAAAGTACAAACAACAATTTGGGGAGATATGTCCATTTACTATATCTGTCACATTGATTTCTAACGAGAAAACTCGAATTAAAACAAAATAACTATTCATATCGCAAATTATTTATATTTCAGTTACAATAGAATCTATAGAAGAGGTTGTCTTACGTTGAGCAGTTAAGTTTTTTTTTTTTTGTAGAGCTTGCTAAAAAAATCCCCTGCTCATAAAGTTTCCCCGAGTCAAAAAAATCCTCCGCTTATAAAGTTTTCCTGAGTCAAAAAATCCTCTGCCTATAAAGTTTCCCTGATTCAAAAAAGTCCTCTGCTTATGAAGTTTCCCTGGGTAAAAAAAAATCCTCTACTTATAAAGTTTCCCTGAGTCAAAAAAATCCTCTGTTTATAAAGTTTCCACGAGTCCAAAAAATCCTCTGCTTATAAACTTTCCCTGAGTAAAATAAAATCCTCTGTTTATAAAGTTTCAAGGAGTCAAAAAATCCTCTGCTTATAAAGTTTCCCCGAGTCAAAAAATCCTCTGCTTATAAAGTTTTCCTGACTCAAAAAAAATCCTCTGTTTATAAAGTTTCCACGAGTCCAAAAAATCCTCTGCTTATAAACTTTCCCTGAGTCCAAAAACGTCATCTGCTTATAAAGTTTCCCTGAGTCCGGAGAAAACTCACGTAAATAGCCTGGCAGATAGACAATCGAGCAGTAAACTCTTGATATTTTGTGAAATAAAGTTACCTTTCATCTCACGAAAATGAAGAAAACCGAAAGAAGTCGAATCAGAAACCCTAGATTCTTCTTCGGCCTCTCTGGCCCTGATCATGAAAGTGAAAAGCCAGTTTTATGTCTGTCAAGAGGAGATCCAGTCCGACGTTTAGGAGGTGTTGTTGCTCCTTTATTTCTCTCTTTCGCTTCGTTTTATCGTTTTGTTGTTCTTCTCTAAGTAGAAAACTCTTCTTTATATTCTTTGGGCTCTAAGTAGAAAGTTCTTCTTTATATTCTCTGGACTTCTTCACGAAACATTTTGTTCTCTCTCTCTCTCTCTCTCTCTCTCTCTCTCTCTCTCTCTCTCTCTCTCTCTCTCTCTCTCTCTCAAACACGCACACATATATACACATACAAGCACATCTGATCACACATGCACACTTACTGTTAAATAATAGATTCTTATTATTTTTATGAATATTGATCTATTTAAAAAAAAGAAATATTCATACCATAAGACAAACAAGTAACAAAAAAAAAATACAAATAAATGATAACAAATAAACAACAAAGAGATAAAGAAAACTTCACTACAACCCTGCAGCAAAAATCTTTTGTTTCCATTCTACTGTGGAGATTTATTTCTGTCTGGATAACATTTCGCGAGGAATTAAATGCCATTCCTGAGGAGCCGTTGCATAGCCTCCAAAAGCTCCGACTTATATTTTTGAGAGATTTCTTTTATGAGCCATAATGGCTGTGATTTAGGAGAAAGGATTTAGAATTTTTTCTTTGATTCATTGAAGACATTTTTAGCAAGAAGATTTTGCAACTTTTTCTCTTTACTTGCATTTTTTGCAATTGTAATTACGCAGGTATGTGTACATTCTTTGTTCACGAAATGTCACGTTTTTAATTTATAGGTTATTTGAATGCATTTGCATTTGCACAACAGAAACCAGGGAACAAATGTGCATATGCACAAATAAAAATAAATACACTAGTGTGTTTTACGCAC
>NC_089767.1:27789508-27794508 GCF_040412425.1 Macrobrachium rosenbergii
ATAAAGAAACCCCATTCGGTTAGCACTGTCAAATATCATTCTTTTAACTGATAAGTCGAGTAAGTTCTTAATGCTGCTGGCCTTTTTGTTTGGATTCTGGACACTGTTAAATCTTTAAACCACTATCTAACTCGTCCTTCTCTCTCTCTCTGTCTCTCTCTCTCTCTCTCTCTCTACTATGATTAAATTGAAATTTCAAGCAACTGTGTATTGTGTTATGCTAGTACGCTCTCCCTTCCTCCCCTCTCTCTCTCTCTCTCTCTCTCTCTCTCTCTCTCTCTCTCTCTCTCTCTGCTATGATTGAATTTAAATGTCAAGGTTCTCTGTATCGTGCTATACTAGTATGATCTCTCTCTCTCTTTTCTCTGTCTCTGTCTGTCTCTCTCTCTTAGCTAAGATTAAATTACAATATCAAGTAATTTTTTGTATCGCGTTATGTTGGGATAGTTTCTCTCTATCTCTCCGTCTGTCTATCTGTCTCTCAATCCTTTTCTTTTAAAAGAAAACATTTTAATGAGAGGAAAAAAGACGAGAGCCACATTTACATCTCCACGTACCTTACCATGGACGCATTGCTGCGTAACAAAAAAAAAAAAATAAAAAAAAAAATAAACGCATACAACATCAGCTACGTACGCCTTCACACACGGCTCATCAACAGCGTATCCTACCGCTTACTGAGCCCAAACCATCTAGCATTCGCATTTCCCCAACTGTACCTCATTAACTCTCATTTCAAAATCCCGCGGCCTAATGCCTTATTCATTCTCCGTCCTGCAAACCGTTAGAAAACGGCCGTTTGGTGTCTTCCCAAGGACCCGTTGTGGCGAGAGTGCTAGTAGCATTTCTGTTGCCAGAACCCTGCTGCAGGGGGTAATGGAATGGAAAGAGTTCCCCAGCAGCTATTTGTGGGTCTATTTTCTTGGAAGAAGTTCCCCAGTAGCTATTTGTGAATCTATTTTCTTGGTTTTTGTTACATATTTACCATGCAGTTTTCTGCCCTGCGACACTGTGTGTCCTTTATATACTTAATTATATGCTTTGTATTGTGCATTATATGTTGCTTTGCTTAGTTGACGAAAATTCATATCAAATCATGTATGGATTTGATATGATACGTAGGTAAATACAAGGAAATATGAGGTTCAGCCTCAACTGAAATAAACTGTCTGTGTTTAAGTATGTGTATTTCCTTCACAATGTTATTCTTATTGTTGCACATAAATTTTTTGTTCATTAAAATCAAAAGACCGCACGCATACACACATAATTATATATGTTTGTCTGTCCGTCTTTCTGCCCGTATATGGAATGGCATTTTTGGAATGAGGCTGCTAGCCCCATATTCATTCTTTTGACTCCTAACTAATGGGTCGAATTGCGGGCATAGCAGATAAGTCCCTAATTTTTTTCAATAAGTAATATACAGTTGTTTGTTGCATCAACTGATATTGAAAGTTCTGTATACTGATTTCACAATATCATCTGCATTACTACCATGCTTCTGTATCAGAGAGAGAGAGAGAGAGAGAGAGAGAGAGAGAGAGAGAGAGAGAGAGAGAGAGAGAGAGAGAGAGAGAGCAGCGACTGAAACCAACCAGCTTTAAGAGACTCCATGATAATCGCAGTGTCCCCATTTGATCTGCTCCGCATGGTTTCTGAATATGCAAACATGGCGAGCTATTTGCTCAGCTGAAATGATCGATGTCGAGCCCTTGTTTAAGTGGCGTTTCTGATACATACGAGAACGTGGGATCGTTCGCGACAATCAAGCTGCACAATGCTATTCAGGGATTCCATTGACTCCGATATAACGCGATTGTTTATGCTTGTTTTTATATCTGCAAACTGTTCTGCATGTTCGACTTTCATATGCTTTGATTTTTTTGTGTGGGTGTTCTTCATATTCTTACATTTCCCCCATTTTATTTTTTTGTTATGAGGGTGACAGGATGGCAGTCCAATGCCCTAAATTTGTCGAGGTTTGAAAAATAATGGAAGTATTGGGAACCTGTTACTGGACTGATAGATTTAAACAGAACTAGGGTTAAAAATGCAGCAGAGGTATAAAACAGCCATAGAACTCTCATATAAGATGATTAAGTACGAACATATTACATATTACTGTTTCGAAACCTAATTTACATCTCGAAGTAATTTTACATCTTTACCGAAGTTGTAGTTTACAATTTTTTTCTCTCTCATCATCTAACTCTCCCCTTAGGGAAGTAGTGCCGTCAGTGCGCGTCATGGGGTGAACTGTACGCATTACTACAGGCATTAGGCCTACTTAAGGGCTATTTGCAAAGTCCCTTTTCACCCTGTTAATTTCTGAATGGCTAAAAGCGTCCAGTGCCTGACTTTATAGCCAGAGTTTTATAAACCAATTATATAACTCTGAAAAACATTTCATCTTGATCTGTGACGTAGAATTAATTCAATATGGCGACAAACAAACAGTGTTGAAAACAATGTCCCTTCGAGGTCGCTTTAAGAAAAAAAAGAAGACCCTTAGATAAAATAAGTCGTTGGAATGAAATATGTGGGACTACGCTTCCAGAAATTTTCTCTCTTCAAGAAACTTTTCCGAAGGAGGAACGCTTTGATACATTAAGCCCCAAAGAACAGCTCATGTTTGGTGAGTTAAACCTTTTCGTGAGGTTTCTCGCAAAGTTCAAAGAGAACTGAATATTCAGTTTTACAGCGAAGGTGCCTGGTGCCACACTTCCTGAACTTTCTCTGTTCGTATCTTTTGTGGATTGCGCATTAGACACGATATTTTTTTTTTTTTTTTTTTCGTGGGTTACTCACAGCTGCATTTAGTATACTATTTATTTGACAGGACAAATGTCATAAAATTATATTTGACTATAGGTGAGTATAACCTCATCTTATATCTCAAATGGACATTTACCGTATTTCATCATGACCTTTAAAGGATAACTCAGTGCCTAGAACATATAAGTATACTATTTATTTGACAGGACAAATGTCATAATCATTATATTTGACTATAGCTGAGCATAACCTCATCTTATATCTCAAATGGACATTTACCGTATTTCATCATGACCTTTAAAGGATAACTCAGTGCCTAGAACATATAAGTATACTATTTATTTGACAGGACAAATGTCATAATCATTATATTTGACTATAGGTGAGTATAACCTCATCTTGTATCTCAAATGGATATTTACTGTATTTCATCATGACCTTTAAAGGGTAACTCAGTGCCTAGCACATATTAGGAATCATACCTATACTATGTTAATTTAACTTATAATGCTGTATGTTAGGGAAGGTAAAAAAAATTTCTCTGTCCTTTCTTCCCGTCTGAACTAAAGGTTACAAACACGGGGTACATCAATTTTGCCAACAGTAGGCCACGAATTGGAAAAGGATGCTAGGGAAAGTGTCCTTGTGACGCCACTTTGAGAGCCTGAAGAAATCAATGACGTTCGGCCTTTTCACCCTTCACTCTTTTATAGTTTAGACGTTCAATTATATATCTGGTTTTTAAGCTAATTAAATATTTTCACAATCATATTGGCGATATGCAGTACAGGTATGCATACAGGACTGTTGTATAATCAGACACATACATTCACTTGTATACTCAGACTCATATATACACTCACACACATACTATATAAATTATATATATATATATATATATATATATATATATATATATTATATATATATATATATATATATATATATATAGTTTTATCACATCACCGTGATTCATATAAAAGCATTAAGCTACAAACGTCCTATAATATCCACTTCGCTCTACCTCGGAAATAATATATTTTCATATATGTTACTCAAGGGAATTTTAGTTGATAATAAGTACACTCATCCTGTATATATATATATATATATATATATATATATATATATATATATATATATATATATATATATATGTATGTATGTATGTATGTATGTATGTATGTATGTATGTATGTATGTATGTATGTATGTATGTATGTATGTATATGTATGTATGTATGTATTAAAGTGACCTAAGATCACGTATAACATCATTATGGCGAAGGAATTAATAGAAACTAATTTATTTTGAAATGGGTTCATAAATATTATAAACTGACAGAAAATTCATGAACGCTTAAAAACTACAATCTGAAACTTAGTAATGTTGCCCCAAAAGTTAATGTATTATTATCTAATCTTGGTAAAATTCTGAAAAAAAACAGTCATACGCATCTATAGGATTTATGTTAGAATTTTTAAAAATGCAAATGTGAGTTTTAACTCCTGCAATTTCTCGAAATTTTAAAGATTAACCTCCATAAAAATAGAGAGTTTTCAGATCTCATAATGACGATGCCGTATTATCTTTTCTCACCAGAAAAAGCTCCGTGTCGGATCATTAGGGATGCAAAGAATCTCTCTCTCTCTCTCTCTCTCTCTCTCTCTCTCTCTCTCTCTCTCTCTCTCTCTCTCTCTTAAGAGAAGAAGATTCATTCCATAATTTACATCTGAATAAAAACTCTTTTAAGATATAAATTTCATCAACGATAAAATATCATATACATAACACCGCTTGTTTTCTGAACAGGCGAAGCGAAATTATTAATCTCTTTGGAACTAAAACTGTCATGAGTACGGTTATTTCGGATTCCTGTTTTTTATGAAACTCAGACTTTTTTTGTGTTACTTATGAAGAGAAGTTGGTATAGCAAATGTTAGCCATTAGGGCGAAAACCAGAAAAAGGATTTTTGGAATACTTTTGAAAATGGCAATATGGACACTCCGTTATTCTCAGGATCATTTAATTTCGAAGCTAACTAAAGAAAGATTTTTAATCCGTCTAGCTTTATCCAAAAAAAGGATGTTTTGTTTTTATTGTTTTTATCTAGAAATTGAAGTTCAATGTATGTCTTTCAATTTATGGTTAAATTTGAGTGAGAGCATCCTATAATATTTTTCTCTATTTTCAACTTTCACTCAACGTACCAAATCGTGC
>NC_089767.1:27802008-27807008 GCF_040412425.1 Macrobrachium rosenbergii
ATTGCTTATTACCTAGTAATAAGATCTTTTCATTACAAATTATGAGTCAGCGTTAGCATTTACTAATCACAATTCTTTAGTTAATATTGCTGTTGTTATATCTTTTCACAATATTCTAATCCTCTAGTACTCGCTGTTTCTTCGTTAGGTAGGACTGGTTCGCCAGGTGCGCTTAGCAATGTGCTTTATATTCCTGATGGTTTTCGGGCCTTTACCGTTTTAGTTTTCTGAAAAGAAAACTATTGTGCCTGCTTTGTCTGTCCACCTGCGCTTTTATCTATCCACACTTTTTCTGTCCGCCCTCAGATCTTAAAAACTACTGAGGCTAGAGGGCTGCAAATTGGTATGTTGATCAACCACCCTCAAATCATCAAACATACCAAATTGCAGCACTCTAGCCTCAGTATTTTTTATTTATTTACGGTTAAAGTTAGCCATAAACATACGTCTGGCAACGATGAAGTCCAGGCCGCCACCAAGCCGTGGTTAAAGTTTCACGGGCGGCGGCTTATACTGAATTACACCGAGACCATCGAAAGATAGATCTATTTTTGGTGGCCTTGATTATACGATGTACAGAAAACTCGATTCGTCGCCTTTTTTACTTGTTCATCTTTCTAGTGGTTTTCCCAACCTCTTTGCTTGTCATATTATTATTCCGCTGTTACATCAACGTCCCTCAGTCCATATCTGTACCATTTATCCGGCAGATTTTTAAACATTACCCCCACCGTCCGATTACTCCTTTCCTTTCTTCTTAATTTCTCAGTTTTCGTAGTTTTGCTGCCACGTTTACATTACCTGTAGATAAACTTATTTCGTATTATTACGGTTTTCATTCCAACTTCCCTGATGTGTCTCTCTGGATATGAAATTGAATGATCTTGTTTTCATTCTGGGAAGTGCAGCAGTAAAACAGGGGCCTTGCATATTCCTTGCAGAGATAAGTACTTGTTATGCCAGACGGCTGTGGCACACACTGAAGTGCTCTTCAATGTAAATTGTACGGTCCGGTGCTTAAGCTAGCGTTATATATATACTGTATATATATATATATATATATATATATATATATATATATATATATATATATATATATATATATATATATATATATGTGTATGTATATTCTATCTATCTATCTATCTATCTATATATGTATATACAGTATATACACACATATATATATATATATATATATATATATATATATATATATATATATATATGTATATATATTATATATACATACATATATATATACATACATATATATATATATATATATATATATATATATATACATATATATATACATATAATATATATACATATTTATACTGTATATGTATATATATATATAATTTATTTATACACACTTACACTAAAGCACAAGCAAGTACATCGTCCGCCTCATGTATCTTTTACTGTGTAGTGAAAAATATAACGATCAGTAATTCAGGTTAACAAAGGCAGTTAGGCTTAATGCTGCAAAAAGGGAGTAATGTTTATGTCCCGGTGCCATTAGCTTAATTAAGTTTGGTTCATACTGATGTATAACACTTCCGGATTAACATAAGTAAACAATATTATGGCGGGGTAAAACTTTGAGTAACTTTATGGAGCGGGAAAAAAATGCTTATCAAGAAAATATGAAAAATATAAAAAAAAAATTAAGCGAAGCGTCAATGATATCTAAGATTTGATCAACGTAATTCAGGGTTATAGAAATGTTCTCTTAAGGAAAGGACCGAGAATATTGCGTATAGATGTCAAATGAGCTTCGAAAGTGGACGAAATTAGTAATATGTAAGAGAATTCAAGGTTTTGCTGCTTCAGAGAGTAAGAAAAATAAGTAAAATTGCAAGGAATAGTAGGTTTTTGTGCTTCATAAAGTGGATGAAATGAATAAGATTTAAGAGAATTCTAGATTTTTGTGCTTCAGAAAGTGGGGAAAATGAATAAAATTGAAGAAAATGCCATGTTTTTACGCTTCGGAAAGTGCTGGAAATGAATCAAATATAAGATCATTCTAGGTTCCTGTGCTTCAGAAAATGAAGAAAATTGAATACGTTTTCAGAGAGTTCCATGTTTTAAAGTAGATTTTGCTCTAACCTTTAGTCCGGCTCTCTCTAAAGTGAAAGAAGGCTACGGGTCCATTCGATTAAGTGGAGAAAAATCCTTCTACATCTAGCGTTATCGCCCATAGCTCAGAGGCTAATTGGATGAACATTTTTTTTTTTGTTTAAACCTTATTTTCTTCTTATTTTGTTCCATCCCTTTTCTCGTTAATTATGCAGGCCATTTTCGGGATTAGAATCAGCATGGAATACGTTAAATTAATTAGCCCTCATTTACATGATTAACTTCAATATTTTAACATTTCAGTGCCTTGGGTTGTTTTGGCGATATGATTCGGAGATTCAATGTTAGAATATATCAGTGTGAAGATGTTTTTGGAGAGTTTTGCTGCTAAGAAAACCAGCAATATGATTATGTTTTACTAAGAGTAGCAGAAATAGTTTGTTTTTTACTAAGAAAATCAGCAATATGATTATGTTTTACTAGGAAAAGCAGCAATATGTCTGTTTTTTACTAAGAAAATCAGCAATATGATAATGTTTTACTAGGAAAAGCAGCAATATGTTGGTGTCTCACGAAGAAAAGCAGAAATATGCTTGTGTTTTACTAACAAAATCAGCAATATGTTTGTTTCTTATTAAGAAAAGCAGGCACATGCTTGTGTTTTATTAAGAAAATCAGCAATATGTTTGTGTTTTACTAAGAAAATCAGCAATATGTTTGTTTTTTATAAGAAAATCAACAATATGTTTGTTTTTCGCAAAGAAAATCAGCAATATGTTTGTTTTTTACTAAGAAAATCAGCAATATGTTTATTTCTTACTATGAAAATCAGCAAAATGTTTGTTATTCACTAAGAAAATCAGCAATATGTTTGTTTTTACAGCAAAATGTTTGCTTCTTACTGAGAAAATCAGCAATATGTTTGTTTTTACTAAAAGAACGTTGGTTTTTACTAAGACAAAAAATATTTGTGTTTTGAAAAGAAAATCAGCAATATGTTTCCTTTTTACTAGAAAATCAGCAGTATGTTTGCTTCTTACTAAGTAAATCAGCAATATGTTTGTTTTTACTTAGAAAATCAGCAGAATGTTGGTTTTTTACTAAGACAAGCAGAAATATGC
This sequence comes from Macrobrachium rosenbergii, assembly GCF_040412425.1. NCBI lineage: Eukaryota > Metazoa > Arthropoda > Malacostraca > Decapoda > Palaemonidae > Macrobrachium > Macrobrachium rosenbergii. Next base: position 27,805,215 of record NC_089767.1, read on the forward strand.
TTGTGTTTTGAAAAGAAAATCACCAATATGTTTGATTTTTACTAAGAAACTCAGTAATATGATTATGTTTTACTAGGAAAAGCAGCAATATGTTTGTTTTTTACTGAGAAAAGCAGATATGTGCTTGTGTTTTTGTTTACGTGATTTCTTTATAGGCTTTCTTAATTTTTTTATATATCTTCCAACACATATTCTGAAAATAAGAGAGCTTGTCTTTATATAAAATAGCAAGAAGTCTAGTATTATGATTTTTATTTTTGTTCCCAATCTTTATGCTCATTCATGATACGACGTCAATTCTTTTAGTATTTGCAGTCATTGTGACTTAATTCAACCTTTATTATATTTTCGAAAGAGCAATTCCATTTTCCCCCTTCATGCGTATTATCTCCGTAAAGCTAATTTTTCCCTATGAGAGTGCACTAAGTAGGTTATGTTTAATCCTAAAATTATTTTTATTGGGGAAAATTTTCCTTCTCCGTTACTTTTACGATAACATAGGCAAAAGTACATTGAACACTAATTTCTCGTCTAATAAGTACGAAATGCGCAGAAATTTCTTCGGCGCAATCGAGTTTTCTGTACATCGTATAATCAAGGCCACCGAAAATAGATCTATCTTTCGGTGGTCTCGGTATGATGATGAATGAGCCGCTGCCCATGAAACTTTAACCACGGCCCGGTGGTGGCCTGGCCTATATCGTTGCCAGACGCAAGATTGTGGCTAAACCTAACCTTAAATAAAATAAAAACTCCTGAGGCTAGAGGGCTGCAATTTGGTATTTTTGTTGATTTGAGGGTGGATGATCAACATACCAATTTACGGCTCTCGAGCCTCCGTAGTTTTTAAGATCTGAGGGCAGACAGAAAAAGTGCGGACAGAAAAAAGTGCGGACGGACAGACAAAGCCGGCACAATAGTTTTCTTTTCAGAAAACTAAAAACTAATTTAAGTGTGACGCTGCTCATAATTTTCCAAAAACATCGGCTACCAAACCAATTGTTTATTTATTTCATCTTTAATGTTTTTTCTACTACAGGCTTTTTTTAATTCCCTTTAAATTGACTTTTGTCTATCCCTACTTGCCCTTTGGTAATGTTACTTTTTTCACTGTAAGTTTAAAAATTTGAATGGAATATATATTATATATATATATATATATATATATATATATATATATATATATATATATATATACTATATATATATAATATATATGTATATATATATATATATATATACACATATATATATACACACATATATATATATCTATATATATATATATATTCAAATTTATAAACTATCTATAAAAAGTATATACATATATGTATATATATTATGTCTATATATACAGGAAAATGACAGGCAAAGTTCATTCAAATCTTGTAAAAAAAGATGCGTGAATTAGACATTACAAAAGTGATACTGAACTTCTGCCTGCCATTTCCTGTATATTCACTTATATAGTGAAGTCAAAATGAATTTTCTAGGCATAAATATTATGAATGAATTTTATCACATCACCGTGATTCATATACAAAAATGACTGTGTGAATTAGCACTGTAGTCCTGAGTTCTTGTCCTCCGTGGTTCTGAACGAGACGACTACTTATTATCAACTAAAAAAAATTCCCCTTCAGGTAACACATATGAAAATATATTATTTCAGAGTCAGAGCAATTGGATATTAAAGGACATTTTCAACTCAACGCTTATAATATATATATATATATATATATATATATATATAATCATATATATAAACGTATATATATATATCTATATATATAT
>NC_089767.1:27812008-27814508 GCF_040412425.1 Macrobrachium rosenbergii
CTTTAAATAATTTCCTTTGAGCGTAAGATTCGTGCGAGATATTAATTTTTCTTCTTCCTTTTCCGCCTTCCTTCGTAAAAGCACCGTTTTTACCGTCGAAGTAAGAGGATTATCTCAAGGCTAGGGCTGGGTGATGCTGCCCTTTTAAAGGGAAGGGAGGATATTATGCCATTAGGAAGCTCTGCTTAGGAAAAAGGCCTTGTATTTTACCGTATATTTCGTATACATTATGGTTTAGTATTCAATTTGGTAATTATCAAGATTGGATCATGCGTGTTAAACTATCAAGAAGCTCTTGAGAGTCAGACGCAGATATGGAGAGGATGTGCTAAACCTAGAATTCAAACGACATTTTCATTTTCAGAAATTAGTGATATCCTCGAAATGTTCGACTTTCTAGATCATATTGAACTCACTTTAAATCTATGTGACAAAGTTTTAAATTCATAAAGTCATAACTTCTGCTGTGACATCAAAGAGAATGTGGAAATTTCAACATGGTTTATTTATGAAAATGAAAATTAATGTTACTACAGCAAGTGTCATTGGCCGGCGAAATATTTTGCAATGTTTGTATTGGAACTTGAACTGCGAATTGCAGTTGACCGTAGTACATGAAATTTCATTCTAAAAAGAGTTGTCCATCATTTCCGCAAGAATTCATTTGGCTCCTAACTGATACATTTGTCACCAAAAGAGATTTTAAGACATCGAGCAAAAAAAAAAAAAAGGTAAAAATAAATTTAATAGCTCAGTAACTATTCAAAACAACAAACATCATTTCCCATTCTGTCCATAATTTTAGGGTTTATGTTCGCAATGTAAATACTTCAGTCAGGCGTGTAAGAATTACACTTCACCTGTCTTGAACATGTATGAAAATACTTTACGATTTTTACTTGTTGAGCCGTTTAGTAATGCTATTGAAATTTTGTTATGTTACTGAGACGTCTTGTTATTTTTATACCATGTCTTACCAAACTGGATACAAGAGGAGGGTGAACATTATAGATGCAAATTTCTGGACTTTCAGTTAAAAGCCGACCATTATGCCAACAATTACAAAGCTCTTACAGTAGTAGAAGTCTTGTAACCCTTAACAGGGTACAGGAGAAGTAGTTGTTGTGATCGTAGTACGTGACTGTTGTGACTGGATGGAGTTGTCTTATGCGTAAACTATTATGTGTGCATATGTGCTTATTTACATATTTTATATTTTAGATTCACAGCCCACAGGGTCCATTCTGCTGTTGCCCCTAAACGTCGTGAGGATACTATACTTATGTGTGGGTAGAGAGAGAGAGAGAGAGAGAGAGAGAGAGAGAGAGAGAGAGAGAGAGAGAGAGAGAGAGAGAGAGAGAGAGAGAGTCCTGCCCAATCAAAATATGTAATAAACCATAATTCATATTTTCCGCTAATTTGAGATAATTTTGATATAAATCACGTACTTATTATAATTTCTGCATTCAACGGAAAGGAATCATTACTCTGATTTACGACGCGCTATAAACATTTCCTATCACAACTTCGATACTATCCGGGTTACAGGCTACAGTTACCATGCATTCATATAATATATATATATATATATATATATATATATATATATATATATATATATATATATATATATATATATATATATATACAGTATACAGACGTATACATACAGTATCTACTGTATATACATATATATATATATATATATATATATATATATATATATATATATATATATATATATATATATACACAGTTATATATATATACACACATACATACATATATATTTTTCTTTATAATTCCTAGATTTAACTGGGTTGCTCATCCTAATATTTTCTTAATTTTCCCCATGCATATAGACATTAATCACACACACACACATATATATGCATATATATAGCTCTCTCTTTTCTCTAAAATAATATCTAGATTTAACTGTCTTCTCTCTGCCTCCGTGCTCTGATATTTTCTCAATTTTCCCCAAGTACACAATAATCACATGTGTAAATATAACGCTATTTTTTTTTATAAAATAGTTCCTAGATTTAACTGGTCTTCTCTCTGCCTCTGTTCTGTGATATTTTCTTAATTTTCCCCATAAACACAGTGATCTCCTGCATACATATGACTCGTTCTTTTCTTTTTAGTTTTCTGTAAAAGAAAACTCTTGAGATGGCTTTGTCTGTCCATCTGCACTTTTTCTGTCCCCCTCAGATCTTAAAAGCTACTGAGGCTAGAGGGCTGAAAATTGGTATGTTGATCATCCACCTTCCAATCATGAGACGTACCAAATTGCAGCTCTCTAGGCTCATTAGTTTCTATCTTATTTAAAGGTTCAAGTTAGCCCTAATCTTGCTTCTAGGAACGATATAGGATAGGCCACCACCGGGCAGTGGTTAAAGTTTCATGGACCGCGGTTCATACGGCATTATACCGAGACCAACGAAATATAGAGCTATTTTCGGTGGTCTCGATTGCGCTCTGTAGCGACCGTACA
>NC_089767.1:27824508-27829508 GCF_040412425.1 Macrobrachium rosenbergii
CTACACTCGTTTGTAAAATGATTTGTATACCCACAGTTTTCACTGGCTGTTTTTGGTCTCGCTCCTTGAGCGGAATAGTTCACTTGGGTTGAATTATTTGTGTTTGAGTTTTGACCATATTTATAAGGTTTGGGAGGCCCACTCTTTGTTTGATTATATCTTCCTTTCTGATCTAGATTCCATTTTCTTTTAGTATTTTGGGCATACTTTCCTTGGAAGGTATTTGGTTTATTCCCTACTTGTCTGAAATTATCATAGAACCTTGTTATTCATTTTAAAAGTAGGATTATTATTTCTGCCCTTCCTTTCATTTTGTGCTTCTGTTGTTCCCACAAATTCCTTGGAGAGATTTATCTCTTTCTTTTGTATTTCTTCTCTCATTGGTTTCAATGTTTGAAGGCTGGTTTTCTTGGGATCAAGTTTTATTTTTCTGAAAGCCTTCTTTTCCTCTTCTCCAAGGGCATTATATATTGTTCCAAATGACAAGCAATTTAAAACATGTCTTAGCTCAACCAAGTTTCTGGCACTATCTCCAAACTGAGTCTTATCTCCTATGGTAACGCCTCTTTTCTTTAAGTCTTCTGTTATTTTCTCTATTGCATTCTCCATGCTTGCGTACAAATTAGCAATTGTTTTACATTGCGGGTTTGATAAACAAATTTCTTTGAATTCTGCTTAGTTATTAAGTTTGCTAAAACTTGTGGGATTCAGAGTTTTATGAGCTTCTCCATGTTCTGAGCTGAGGAGCAACAAGGCTTCATTTATTTTAGCTCTTTCATCTGTTATTCCCCTTGAAGTTATACGACTATCTGCGTCTGCGAGCCAGTGGTTTACTGTATAGGATTCGAGTCGACTTTTGTCAGGATTTGAATCATCCACCTGTCCACAGAAGCGTGTGGCTGTTGTTATTACCGCTGCTTGATTCATTTTGCGATAATGTAAGGCGCGATTATTATTATTATTATTATTATTATTATTATTATTGTTAGTAGTATTAGAATGATTAACACTATTTTGGTTCTGGTTAATTGTGTTATTTTGTTAGTATTTCCTTGCACTACAGCTGAGTGGGAATTTAGTCTTGAAATTCGGCTACGTCTAAGTGTCGACGGTCTTAAATCGTATTGTGAATGTCAAACCGTGCTCAGTAATTCGTCAAAGACCCTTTGCATGTTATATAAAAAAGATTCAATCTGAGTTCATTAATTTTATATATATATATATATATATATATATATATATATATATATATATATATATATATATATATATATATATATATATATATATATATATATATATATATAAATATGTTATACTGTACCAAAAATAAAAGAAATTGCCAAATTATCACAGTAAAAAAAAATTAAATTCTCAACTGAGTTCAAGTGTACAAGTAAATTAAATCCTTCAAAATATCATTCAATACACAAAAAATTCTTATGTGAAACTGGGCATCATGTCATCAAAACCAAAAAAAAACTTCATCACAAAGAGTACACAAATTTGTATATAACTTCTCAAATATTCATCACCAACTGAATGAAAAAAAATAACTAATTCCCTATCTAAATTATTTACTAAATAAATAATGATCATAGAGAGAGTTATAATGGTAATTATGCAAAAAAAAAATGTTATTCACTAGAGATAGTTTTCTTAATTTTCAATCTTATAAAAAGATGTTAAAAAAATCTTCACTTAGTCACACATTTAGAGAGAGAGAACAGTAAATTTCATTTCTCGATAACTTAAAGGTTGTTGCTATTACGAAGCCGCCAAGCTGTTGTTTTTCGCTGTGGTTTTCACCTCCGGAGTCTTGTTGAATACTTCATGCGTTGTTTTTCGGTCACACCCGTAATGATAGCTTATTAAACACTCTGCTTGTTATGGTTGTTAGGGTCTGGCTCAATTTGTTGTCGTTAACTGTTCTAAGTGTTTTGCTTCCTCATGACGCACCAATACTGTTTTTTGTTCACTTTCGTTCGACGCTTTATTGCAGGATTTTATTTCTTCATATAAGTTTTGCTCGCCATCGTGAAAATCTAAGTTCGTTTTGTAGATTTTCGTTTCACTGTAACTTAAGTAATTGCACTGATAATTTTGTTAATGTTCGTTTGTTTCCATCTTGCCTCCTGGATCCGTTGACTGCCGCCACCATTTATGTAATTGTCCGACTGAAAGTTTTTTTTTTCTCTCACCTGCAAACTTTTCTAAGTGTAGATTTACACCTTCACTGCTTTCTTGAACCTGCTATCATTGAAAATTATCTTAGATTACTGGTATCTCTAAGAAAGGCGTAATAGAGACCAGTTCTGTAGTTTCTTAATTTAATGATTACCACAAGTACAATTTAAAGTTACAGTTAGGCAAACGAAATCACTCTTAATAAACAGTTCAACTCAGTCTGTTTGGGGAGCACAAAAGCAAGAGGAGGATATAACCCTCCCTGGTGGATGTTCATTCTGGTCTCTCTGCTGCTCTCCTGCCTCTCGAACCCCTGGATTTCTTGTTATCTGCAATCGCCACCTCCCGCTAGTTTCTTATTGGAAGGATTTATCTGCAGCCAAAAACAGTTGATTTGGAAGGACTTTAGTGGGTGTGGTTCAAATCTCTCCTTAGAGGACTTGATTGAAATGATCTTAGGAGGGTGCAAAAGACCCCCAAGAAACTTGATTGGAGGGTTTGAAGTACATCATTTTGTCCTTCCCAAATTTCTGGAATTTCCAGAAAACGCCTCCTATTGAAGGCGGGGTTATAGAGATGTCTGGTGTTAACTTTCTTGATGCCAATCATCACTGAGTAAGCTCAGTGAGGCCACAGTTTCAAATTTTACGATCGGTTTTATGGCTGGCCAAGAAAACTCGCTCATCATTTTTGAGTTCGTAGATGATTTATTTCAGATTACTTCTATCTTCTCAAGAATAACCTAGGAGTTATCATTGTTCTCTCTCTCTCTTTCTCTACATTTCTCTCTCTCTCTTCTTTATTCTCTATGTTTCTCCCTCTCCTCTCTCTTTTTCTACTTTCCTATCTAATTTTCCTAACATATGTACATAAAATCATACATCCATATATACAATTTATATATATATATATATATATTATATATATATATATATATATATATATATATATATATATCATAATATAAAAAAAAATAGTATCAACTATATATATATAATTATATATATATATATAAATATATATATATATATATATATATATATATATATATATATATATATTGTAACTCCCGAGTGGGCCGTTATGCAGGTTCTTTAACATACTCAGGACTGTCATGACTGACTGCAACAAACAAAGGAGGAGAAAACAACAAAAACAATAAAGTAAGCTTAATATTAATTTATTAAGGCAAGTATTTACAAGTGAGTCAGGTCTGGTAAAAAGATAAAACCATAAGTATAAAAAAACCAAGAGGCAGCACTAAACAAAATCTAGTTAAATAAACAATTAACTTTATAAACAAAAAGTAGCTTTAAAAAAAAAGGCAAAAATAAACAACAGCAGGCAGAAAAAAAAAAAAAACATACGTCCTCCATCGGGGCACCAAGACAGCCCTCAGCTGTGCAACAGGGACAAAAACCCACCAACCAGAAAACCCCGATGGAGACGTCAGGACAGCCTCACGCTGTCATCAAAGATGAGCAGCTCGTGGTCACACGACTACTCATGGTCACACTCCACCTCTACGTCGTGCTCCACTTCGACGTGCTCCAATTTGCTGCTCAAAAACTAGACCAACATCGACTCTTGCTGCTGCTGCCAGGCTACCTTCGCTGCCCTACCAGACCCGACTGAAAAGAAAAACGGCAGCTCACCGACGAGAATCAAAACAAAAAATTGAAGGTTGGAGGCAGCAATCCACAAAGGGAACGAGCGGGGAACAGCAGTTTGTCCAAACCCATCACTTAACCTGACACCTCCCCCTAAAAGAAGAAGTTTCATTATTTTTTTAAACGCCCTCCAATATTGAAACCCCGCCAGGAGCCGTCCTGTCACGGTCGATTGTAACTGACCAGTGGGCCGTTTAGGTTCTTTAACATACTCAGGCGGGGCTGAATCAGATGCAACAAACAAAGGAGGAAAAACAACAAAAACAATAAATAAAGTGAGCTTAATATTAATTTATTAAGGCAAATATTTACAAGAGTCAGGTTTTAAAAGATAAAACCATAAGTATAAAAAAACCAAGAGGCAGATAAACAAAATCAAGTTAAATAAACAATTAACTTTATAAACAAAAAGTAGTTAAAAAAAAAAAGGCAAAAATAAACAGAAGCAGGCAGAAAAAAAAAACAAACATATGTCAGCAAGACAGCCCTCAGCTGTGCAACAGGGGCAAAACCCACCAACCAGAAAACCCCGATGGAGTTATCATTGACAGCCTCACGCTGTCATCAAAGATGAGCAGCTTGGTCACACGACTACTCATGGTCACACTCCACCTCTTTATTGCTCCACTCCGTATGCGTTCTCCAATTTGCTGCTCAAAAACTCGACCAACGTCGACTTTTCTAACTGCCTGCTGCTGCTGCCAGCCGCTAACATATCGCTGCCCTACCAGACCCGACTGACACAAACAAAAACGGCAGCTCACCGACGAGAACAGAACAAAAAAAAAAAAAAAATATATATATATATATATACAATATAACGAGCGGGGAACCAGCAGTTCCTGCAAAATATATCATAATGTGACATATATAAATATATATATATATATATATATATATATATATATATATATATATATATATATATATATATATATATATATATATATATATATATATACATATATATATATATATATATATATATATATATATATATATATATATATATATATATATATATATATATATATATATATATATATATATATATATATATATATATATATATAAACCCCTACATATTGTTTACACTCTCTCTCAGTATAGTATGTACATATATTTGTGTGTGTATATATATAT
>NC_089767.1:27839508-27849508 GCF_040412425.1 Macrobrachium rosenbergii
AACTACAGCTGAAAACAGCTCCACACAACCAACCTTTCAGCATCAAAGATAAAAAAAAACACACTAAAAGTAAACAACGCCAAGAGGCGCAAAGATTGACAGAAAGTTTAGTCTAAAAATAACTGGACAGCAGACGAATGGTTGTTTAGAGCCGGAACTCGTAATTTGATATTTAACGTTTCCAAAATGAACAGTTCGTCGAGTTACTTTGTTTGGCCAATAAATTTAAAATCTTCATATTTGATGGTACTTTTACATTTAATGATGTGGTTCCTTATATAAGAAGTTTCTGGGTTAGATAGCTTACGCTAGTTCTATAATTAACGCCCCGATGAGAATCAACCCTGACCCTGACAAGACGCCGGGTAGATCCATATATTTTCCCAGATTACATCTGGGACAACTGTATTCATAAACGACGCCCGACGTCATCAAAGGTCAGAGCCGATCTTTAAACTTGAAGAGCGAGCCAATGGTCTTAGGATTCTTGGGTATAAGCTTTAGATTTATGGCTCCAAAATGTTTGTGTACGATCTTAGCAAAATCTTTTCGAAAATTGTCATTTAACAGATACGGGAAACTGGCATAAAGAGGGAGCTTGGGGACCTTAAAACACACAGGCTGTTCAGAAAACCTTTTGTTAAGTAGTTTTTGGAGCCATAAATCTAAAGCTTATACCTAAACTAAGAACCCTAAGACCTCAGTTTTAGTCAAGTGTGAACGTAATTTATGTCTGAGTTGTAATTTTACCATTAAAATTGTTTTAGCTTTTTCAACTGTTGGATCTTATAATCAGCTCTTATTTTGTTAACATATTGTATTTCATTTTGCAGAAAATCCCTGAAGATATGGCGGTGTTGTCACGAAACGTAGGATTAAAACAAAATGCGTATCTCATCGTATTCCTGTCCTTAATCTGCTTCATCGTGTTAATAAGCTCCTTGTGGGTCTGATCTGTGTTGTGTATACATATACATATACATATACATACATACATACATATATATATATATATATGTATATATATATGTATATATATAAATATATATTTATATTTATTAATTTGTTTCTTCTTTATCTTATTCTTACATTAGCTCTAATGCATGAAGCAGTAAGATTACATAATTTCCATTAAATAACGATATACTTAAAAGATAGTTAATCCAATATGATTTAAAATTCAGCACTTAAGTAAGAGAATTCTTAGACTTGGCAGCTTTGATATATAATCTCTATGTTCGTGCTTGGGGGAAATGGAGTATTAACTTAATGCAATTTGCTTCTTTGCCAATCATGCAGCGAGAGAGAGAGAGAGAGAGAGAGAGAGAGAGAGAGAGAGAGAGAGAGAGAGAGAGAGATTTGCATATTCTGTTCCATGAACATTCATTGCTGTTTCGTGAATTTCAGTTCTATAAGAATACACACGTGCGCGCACACACAGACAGACACAGACACACACACATACACACACACACACACACACACACACACACACACACATATATATATATATATATATATATATATATATATATATATATATATATATACGTATATATATCACAAAATAGCCATACAATTTAACTGTGTACACTGTATATATTCATATTGCTTGTATTACGCATCAGTAATCAGGGATGGTTTAGATTCCAGATTCGTCAACTTACAAAATACAAGCTCTCGAAGATATACAGTCGTCTTCTTCAAGGACCTTTGCACTGAGGGGATAACAGCTACACTTGGGCATATATTTATGTGCTCCATCCAACATCTGATGTTACCATTTCTAATCCATGGGGTGGCATGCCCCTTGATCTTCAGTTTCTCCAGCCCCCGTGGCCGTATGCTTAATCCTATGTTGCCAGGAATTAACCCATTGCTGTTCATCTTCTTTTTTATGTTCTTTAAATTCTGGTGTAGGACAGCTTCTTTTTTTATGTTCTTTAAATTCTGGTGTAGGAGGACAGCTTCTTTTTTATGTTCTTTAAATTCTGGTGTAGGACAGCTTCTTTTTTTGTTCTTTAAATTCTGGTGTAGGACAGCTTCTTTTTATGTTCTTTAAATTCTGTCATAGGAGGACAGCCTCTTTTTATGTTCTTAAATTCTGGTGTAGGACAGCTTCTTTTATGTTCTCTAAATTCTGGCGTAGGACACCTTCTTTTTTATGTTCTTTAAATTCTGGTGTAGGACAGCTTCTTTTTTTATGTTCTTTAAATTCTGGTGTAGGACAGCTTCTTTTTATGTTCTTTAAATTCTGGTGTAGGACATCTTCTTTTTTTTATGTTCTTTAAATTCTTGTGTAGGACAGCTTCTTTTTTTATGTTCTTTAAATTCTGGTGTAGGAGGACAACTTCTTTTTTATGTTCTTTAAATTCTGGTGTAGGACAGCTTCTTTTTTTATGTTTTTTAAATTTTGGTGTAGGACAGCTTCTTTTTTTATGTTCTTTAAATTCTGGTGTTGGAGGACAGCTTCTTTTTTATGTTCTTTAAATTCTGGTGTAGGACAGCTTATTTTTTTTTATGTTCTTAAATTCTGGTGTATTATCTCACATGTAATCTTGTCCTTCAAATTATTCCCATCGTTGCCTTCCATCGTTGGCTTCATAAGAGTTGATGGGGGCGTTTTCTACAGTCACCACTGATGTTTTATTCTTGTTATAATATAAAATCTGCATTTTTCCAGCTGACGTTATGGTTGTAATTCCAGCAGTGTTTGGCCAGTGCCGAGGCTTAGTTGTAATGGCGAATGTTCTGCTTATGCTGGCTTGCTCTCTCCTTGCACAAATTACCGCTCTAATCAATTGTCACAAGGTAGCTAGGTATACCCCAGCCCCCTCCTCTCCTACCCTCTTATGGGTATTATTTCTGGTTACCTTACTCCTGTTGTTGTTTTGATAATTCCCGACTAATCTAATATTTTTCAATCTCTTGTTTAAATCCTTTATAATGTTTTTGTTTGGAATGACGACCGTATTTTTCTTGTTTATTCCGTTTTTGTCATCGGCGCCTTTCCCCATAGTTTGTTTATGAGCCTTACTATGCCCCTTCCCCCACCAGTGAGTTGGTATCCCAGTTTTATAAAAGAAACGAATAGATATTATTTTACATTTTATTTGCGGGAGCTTCTCTTGTTAGCTGAAACGGCTTCATTGATTTCAGCTATCTAAATTATAGCCATAATTTCAATAAAGAACTCATAACTTTTAAGTATATTCCCGACTGACGATATGCCTCAGTGCCAAATAGTTGCTTGCCTCGTGTTACTGCAATCATAATCATTCTACAACGAATTAAAAGTAATTCTTATTCATATTTCCGTGTAAAGTAAATTGAACATTTGTGGCGAGCATTCAATCATCATTCTGCCTTTTGGATTTGGTAAAAATAGAGAAGTCTGTCACTTGTTACATGAAAATAACAGACAAGTTGTTTCGCCGTTCCAAGTCTCTGGGGAAACTACGGTACATCCCCAATTTCCTTAGAAGGACCAGCTCCTTGTGATGTCATGAGAGAGAGAGAGAGAGAGAGAGAGAGAGAGAGAGAGAGAGAGAGAGAGAGAGAGAGAGAGAGAGAGAATAATATTTATGATATCAACTTATCAAATGTGACTTTTGAAGGACAGAAGTCCATGAAAAGGATATAATTCAAGTAACAGGGGCGTAATAACAGTACTTCTGCCAAGACCACTCAGTAGTGCATTAATGATCTGTGTATCATTTTCAGTTATGTATATACACGTGAGATAAGAGCCAAAGCTACTTGCAATCAAGCCTTTTGTACTTTGAATATTCAACTTAGGACACTTCACTATCAAGGCGTTGCCAAGGTACTTAACTACATAGAACAAGTATGCGTCTGTTTGAGAAAAGCTCAGTTGCCCCGAATCTGTGACCTTGAACTTTGCCTGTTCACCAAATTTTCGTAAGTTAATCGTGTCGAGTACAACTTACAGAGCATAAGTTCCCAGTTTAATAACAACATTGGTATTGCCTGCTAACATAGGACACGGATGAAAATGTGGTATCTTCCAACTAAGCGGAGCTTTCTCCTGCTTGTGATGGTTTTGGATAATGAAGGCAAGAAAGTAATTCTATAACAAAGCTTGAAAACAAAACACTATATCCATATTGCTCCAATGACGTCTGAATATGTAAACGTTCCAGCTATTTTCAATGTTTGTTCCAAGTGCTTATATACCTACTTGTGATGGAGCTATTTTTGCGTTCTTATAATTCAAACATCAAGGCATCACATGCAAACAATGAAATGAGAGGTTTCAAGATGATTATATATATATATATATATATATATATATATATATATATATATATATATATATATATATATATATATATATATATATATATATATATATATATATATATATATATATATATATATATATATATATATATATATATATACATACATATATGTGTACATGTATATGTATATATTTATAGTTATCATTTATACGCACATGACGAGTCCACATGCATGTGAATATGCAATGCTTTTTTCTTAAACCATCATCTCAGAAACAACAGATATTTCATATCTGAGCACAATGAAAAATAAGTGTATTTTCTTAGAAATCAATAGATTTTTTTATCAATTTTTTCTTCACTGAGCACGAAAAACAGAAAAAAATGATAAGAGCAAACCCTCTAGTATGTCATTGTCTGTCAGCACGCAACAATATGTTACGGGTACTAACAGCAGTTCCTCTCTCTCTCTCTCTCTCTCTCTCTCTCTCTCTCTCTCTCTCTCTCTCTCTCTCTCTCTCTCTTGGTGCTAAAAATGGCATCAAATCTTGACCACTGCAATTTGATAATCAAATTATTCCAAGAAACAACTGGATTATCAAAAGAGTTCTATTTCTGGTGGAATGAAGGTCATCAAATCAACCTCGGTTCATCTCAGTCCATCATGCCGCTTTTTAGAAGTGCGCGCGCGTGTGTGTGTGTGTATGAGAGAGAGAGAGAGAGAGAGAGAGAGAGAGAGAGAGAGAGGTTGGGATGAGGTGGGAGCACTGAGCTTTATCTTGATTGTTTTGTTATTTAGTACAAATTCGTCATTTTGGTGTAAAGGAAGTGTTGGCTATTTCGTAACGTACTAATTGTTATCGATCAGTTGATCATTGATAATCATATAATCATAAAACAGATATTCTCTCAAGGAAATCATTGTCAGCTTTCTGTCTGAAGGCCTCTGGACGTAATCATGGCACGTCTGATATTTTCAATAAAAAAAAAGGAAAATAAAATGTGTACGTTTCAAATTTAAATTTAATGTTCTCTCTCTCTCTCTCTCTCTCTCTGTCTGTTTGTCTTAAAGATACGCAGAGGGACAGACAGGTACAGACCTTTACCCCCACACGCAAACCTATTCCACATTTACAGGTCGGACCAGACCCAGAAAATTCCACTTTCATAATCAAATTACTCCCAAATACAATTAGATCCCACAAGGCTTCCATTCGTCAACGGAAGGCAGGGCAGCATATGAAGACACGGGAATGACTGCAGTTCGTAATTTTGCGAGAGAGAGAGAGAGAGAGAGAGAGAGAGAGAGAGAGAGAGAGAGAGAGAGAGAGAGAGAGATGCAACAAAATTTTCTTTATCATGTGTTTTTGTTGTCTTTATACTTAGTTGACTTTTCGTATTTATTCATTTATTATATATGTATACACACAAATATGTATATACTGTATATGTATGTATGTATATATATTACTGGCTACTGTTTACACACACGAACACACGAATATATATATATATATATATATATATATATATATATATATATATATATATATATATATATATATATATATATATATATATATATATATATATATATATATATATATTATGCATACATACATATATATAATAATATTCTGAAGGTGCTTGGGACTCTGCACTCTATCTGCCAACTACCATGTGAGTAATTAACTTATAAAGTTTGATTTAATAGTACTCCAGGTTACAGAAAGCTGTAGGGCCTATTTTGATTACAGTAGACTGTATTCCATTAAACGTATGGTTGGATTGGAAAGTGAAGTGAAACTAACGTCTCTCTACTTTGTGAAAGTAAAGTGTTGTGAATTTGTACTTAGTAAGAGGTGTGGTTCCACAATGCTATTGCTGATGTAAAAAAAAATATTTTATTCAATTTGTATGTTAAAATTATCCTTAATTTATTTCCTTAATTTTCACTAATCGTTTTAATCTACTTTATATTGTATAGATTTGACAGCAAAATATATTACTAGTATTCCTTTTATATATATATATATATATATATATATATATATATATATATATATATATATATATATATATATATATATATATATATATATATATATTTTTTAATCTGGCTGCAGTGCTAATAATATTGGTATTATGAACCTTTCTTAGAGGTTTTATTATGATATTGAATTTTAGAAAAGTACTTTAATCTCATGCATTATGGAACTATTCGGAAAAAAGGGTAATAAATTTGCAAAACTATTTTGCCCCTGAAATTCCAACAGTGACTTATGACCTAATAATCGTGTAATTCTGATGCCATAAAAGGGTATCATAGCGAGGGCGAAAAGGGGGCGAAAGTAGCCCAATTCGTAACAATTATGCGAGGGAGCCATATGTTATAGAGGGTTGTACGACTCTAAATTCTTAAGAAAATGGATCGTTGAATAGAGCAAGTTAATTTCAGACAACATGTGGCCGCATTGCCGTGTTATGATGCTGCTTTATGATTCCACATAAGAAATATTGGAGTTTGGTATTCGGTAGGGTACGTCACTGTGACGTCACACATTGTCATCTTTGACAGAGCATAGAGATTTTAGTAATGTTTACAGTAAACTTAACCGGAAATGTACACGGTCTTTTTTTTATCTTGCACAAAAACTATAATACTGAAGATTGTTCTGTGTGATACACTGTGTTAAAAACCGATATTATTTCAATATCACGTGGCCCTAACGTGGAAAAATAACTTCATCGAGAAGAAGAGACTGAAAAACAATATATATTGTGAAATTTCTTCTTCTAAGATTTATAGGGTTGTCATCAATTAGTTCTGTAACAGTCCAGTTCACGGTGCGCTTATCGCCGGGAGGTCGAGTAGGTAATGGCTCTCCTAACAAGGCCGTAATGAAATGACGGTCTTCCTGAAATTATCACAGCATTTCTCCTTTCTATTCCTCACACTTCCTGAGTTCTGAGGCTTTGTGTAGAGTGTTGTTTGAACTGTTGGGTCAATAATATTCTTTTGTGAATCATTGAAAACATAGGAAGAAGAGTAAGATGGACAGTGTCGTTCCCGTTGAAAAAGTAAAAAAAAAAAAACCTGATTCTAGCTTTGCTGTTCAGGGTGAATTAAATGGCTTCCAAATACTATGGTAATGAAGTCCAAGCTGAAAAAAAGAAAATTATTCTTGTTCACCAACTTGGTGCTGCTCGTGATTTCTAGAGTAGCACCAGTCTGGTGGACAAGATTTTTTTTTTTTTTTTTTTTAGCTGGGACTTCGTTACCACAATGTTTGTAAGCCAATTAGTTCACCTAAAAGTGTAGAACTTAGGAGGGCCAACCAAGAGAACCTTTATCAATGAAATGCAGAAATCCTATAAAACAGGTAAATAATTCGCCGAAGTTTCTTCGGTGAAATCGAGTTTTCTGTACAGCGTATAATGCTGCATGAAACTTTCAGACAACGCCCATCTAACTCTTAACTGCGGCACACGAAACTTTCAGCCACGGCCCGTTGGTAACCTGTGTTGTTGGTACCTATACCGGTGCCAGACGCACGATTATGGCTAACTTTAACCTTAATTAAAATAAAAAACTACTGAGGATATAGGGCTGCAATTTGGTATGTTTGATGACTGAGGATGGATGATCAACATACCAATTTGCAGCCCTCTAGCCTCAGTAATTATTTTAGATCTGAGGTGCCAGACGCACGATTATGGCTAATTTTAACCTTAATTAAAATAAAAATACTGAGGATATAGGGCTGCAATTTGGTATGTTTGGTGATTGGAGGCTGGATGATCAACATACCAATTTGCAGCCCTCTAGCCTCAGTAATTATTTTTAGATCCGAGCGCGGACAAAACAGTCCGGAAAGACAGACGAAGCCATCTCAAAAGTTTTCTTTCGCAGAAAACTAAAAAAGGCACCCAGAATATACAAAACCAAAATTACCGGCAATGTTCCCGTCAAAGCAAACGACGGAAATGAGCTTCACCTGCGTCGCTGGAATTTCCGGAAAAGAAGCAACAACGCAACTGAGGGAGAAATGAGATTTCATGAAAGACAGAATAGGCAAACGCGAGTAATGCCATCAACTGTCTTTGAACTAAATTCCCGGAAAGAGAACAGTTTATATTTCCGAAAGAACAGAGTAAACCCTTTGAGTATTCAGGTTCTGATTCTGGGGGAAAACTATGATCTCTCTCTCTCTCTCTCTCTCTCTCTCTCTCTCTCTCTCTCTCTCTCTCTCTCTCTCTCTTCATTTCATGGGAGTTCCCAGACCAGTGGAACAGACACTAAGAAGCGTTAATTTCCTTATATCTTTCGTACAACATATATCTACTATACAAATAAAATGAATAAAGGAAATAAAAGATTCTTTGAAACTCTCTCTCTCTCTCTCTTTTCTACTTTTCTCAGATTTGGCATTTCATGAGAGGTTCCAGACCAGCGGACCAGACGCTAAAAAGCTTTAATATCCTTACATCTGCCCCTTTCCTGTTCAAATATACAACACATACACACACACACACACAGACAGAGAGAGAGAGAGAGAGAGAGAGAGAGAGAGAGAGAGAGAGAGAGAGAGAGAGAAGTAAACATTAAAGCACAATTAAAAGCAGAGAATTCTGAATAACCCAGAATACAGGAGTTTCTATGAAACAGGCAAGAGAGACAGGAAGTTCGAATCGGAAACAAACGTCATGTTTCAATGCAAATTTCTTTTGCTGAAGTAAAAAAAAAAAAAAAAAAAAAAAGTAATTCTCGGGAATTTTCTTATTGGTTTTCGACTCCCCATGAAAACGTGAAGAAGTAAACTATTCCAGTTGAAAGCTTTCCTCGAAATCTTATTTTAAAGCACTTGGGTCTGAACGCGTGAGACTATTTGGCGCACGTTTGAACAACAATGCTTGCTGCTTTTAACACTAATTAAAGACAAACTCGCAAGAACAATGCGCATTATTTTTTTAATTTCAGGTACAATCTTTTTACGTGTTTATACAAATTTCCGGTTTGCTTAAGACTTCGTGTCTCTTATTTAGGTTCTGGTTTCACCGAGAGCTGAAGTATAATTAATGATTCTGCGAGATGGTCCTGCAGTTAATTTCTGTTTTTATGTTACAGATTCCTTGCTAGAATATCTTCTTCGAGAACTATTTGTTTTCTCAAAGAATTATTTTGTTAAATGTTTTGGAGAGCTTGGTTCCTTGGTTAAGCAAATAGTTTTTCATCTACTTAAGTAATTATCCAGGAACATCAAGTTACAATTAGAAGTGCCGTCTTGCTTGTGTTCATCTGCTAAACTTACCATAAAAAGTCTTGCAGACATCTCTCTCTCTCTCTCTCTCTCTCTCTCTCTCTCTCTCTCTCTCTCTCTCTCTCTCTCTCTCTCTGTCAATTTGTGTGTGTCTGTCTCTCTTTCACACTCAAACACACTCACCTCAGATCTAGTGTTTGTTTTTATGTATTGGTTATCTCATTAAAAAAGTTATATGAAATGGAAATTAATAAAGAAAAAAATTACGAAAAGAATTACAGCCTGACTGGAATATTTATAGAGCAAAGCAATGTGTGTGTGTGTGTGTGTGTGTGTGTGTGTGTGAGTGTGTGTGTGTGTGTGTGTGTGTGTGAGAGAGAGAGAGAGAGAGAGAGAGAGAGAGAGATGAATGAATGTCCGTAACGAACCCGTTGTTCCTAACATGAGAATTCCCTGAGCAGACAGACAGAACAC
>NC_089767.1:27857008-27869508 GCF_040412425.1 Macrobrachium rosenbergii
TGAGCTGACTACTCCTTGCCATTTATAGTCATAAATTTCCTCCTTTCTTGTTTTATTTTCACTATCTTCCTCAACCTGGTATTCTTTAATCACTCATGCCACACCTATGCTTTGTCTAAAACCACTCAAATGTCGAAAAAGCAACATTCAAGAAATGAAGAGTGAGAGAAATGAGAATTGTTGTTCGCGGTTGCAATGACGTCTTCAAGGCAAAAATCTCCGAGGTCAAGGGAGAAATGAAAAGTTGAACTGCTGCTTTTCCTGGAATGGGAAAAGCAGTTGGGAAAAGAGCAGACTGATATATAATACTGTGGTGCTCGTTTATGCAGAATGATAAGAGATAAGCTTGGCTTCATAAATAATGAATATGTTACCTGTGTCGAGCTCGCATTGCGTTTTTCTGGGAGTCATTACTTATGGCTTGACCATCAAGTTTAAATTTCTTCACATTTCCAAAGATTCTCGTTCTATTTATCCAAAGAAAAGGGATATTAGCATGGAATAGTTGTAAAATGGCAAGCAAGCGCTATTATAATATATACATACATACATACACACACACACACACATATATATATATATGTATATATATATATATATTTATATATATGTTTATATACATATATACACATACATTATATACATATATATATATATATATATATATATATATATATACACGATATATATATATATATATATATATATATATATATATATATATATATATATATATATATATATATATATATAGAGAGAGAGAGAGAGAGAGAGAGAGAGAGAGAGAGAGAGAGAGAGAGGTGTTAAATACACATAACATTCCTGAAGTTATTCCACTTATTTTGAATATTAATATGAATATTTTTGGTCGAACGAAATTACTGGACATTTTACGTTGGATATGAAATTCGTCATACCTCGGTTTTTCCTACAGAGAGAGAGAGAGAGAGAGAGAGAGAGAGAGAGAGAGAGAGAGAGAGAGAGAGAGAGAGAGAGAGAGAGAGAGAATGCATAACAATAATCGTTGTTAATCTTTCACTCAACAGTTCTAGCGGACTTTGCTTTCGTTCACCGGACTTTTACTGATGATTTCTTACAGTATGTTTGTGTGTGTTTGTGTGTGTGTCTGTGTGTCTGGTAACCGAACCCTTTGGTAATGCACTTTTAGAAATCACCAAAACGATCTTCATTGTTCCTAGTTGTGTTGAAGAATTAGAACTGGGACATTTCCGGAAAGTTGATCCGTCACCGAATCATTCCTAAAGAGTATTGTCTCTCATCCTCAAAGTCTTGGGGTAGTATTGGTTCTCCAGAGACTATACTACGACAGAGCATTTCCTCGTGTAGCGAATTCGAGTAGACTAATAAGTGCATTGACATCCTGCTAACCATTTAAATCCACCTCATAATCTTTGGCTATTGCCTCCTGCGACTCAGTCTCTCGAGACCAACATCCCAGATCAGGTCTCGTAAAGGCTGATGGGATCATTTTCTTTCTCGCGGGTCTCTTGCGACATATCCATAACCGCTGACAAAGTTGAGACTTTTTTCCCAAAATGGCGTCTCATACATTTCGGCCTTTTCCCGTGGCTGAAATAAATGCGGTTTGTACATTTCATCGCAGTCTTTTCTAATGGGTCGCGATGTCTCCGATGGGAAACGAGGTAATGGATTTCACTGAGTGCAGAGAGAATTGGAGGACGAAAAATCGCGTTTTATTTGCAGCCTCCGGCTGTGCAGCGTAAACTACGTCCTTTGTTAGGAGTTCTTCGTAGTTTCGTACATACGCATTTGTATTTCCATTCAGTTTAGACTGAAAAGCTGATCTGTATCAATTACATTACTGAACATTTGTGAAACTTCATGACTTTCTCTGGGGTAGTGTTGTGGTATTTTTCGTCCTGTTATCTTTAAACTTCATGTTTGTTAGGAGCGAAGAGGCTGTGGTTGGTATTGCCGTTAAATACTGGAAAACATTCTACGTCGAAGTAAATATCAGTATTTGTGTCGTTCCAGTTAACATCTCACATCATCAACTGAATAACTTACAATTTCTCTTTAGCTGCGCTGTTGTGAAACTTTACAATGTTTTTGAAATAATGTCTTGTGCTTTTGTAAAGCAAATTAGCAAATAATGCTTATTTTTTTTGGCGATGGGTTTACTTAACACAAACACACAAAACACACACACATACTCATTTTATATATATATATATATATATATATATATATATATATATATATATATATATATATATATATATATATATATATATATAGTAAATTTGTTTCGTTGACAACGTACAGGCTTGTGACGAATTCAGGCTTATAACGAATGAAAGTGAAATCCCCGGTCCAAATTCAAATGAACTTAAAATTGTAGGTGTGTAACGAATTCTTTATTACGAAATCAGGTATATAACGGACTATTTTGTACGTCCCTGTGACAGTTTTATTGGTAAAAAATACCCGTTCTAACGAAATGATAATTTTATTGTTAAACAAACATCAAACACCTGTTATTCCAGTGAACTGTTGATACTTTGTTCTTACTTTTGTCTTTGTCAGCTATGAACAATTTTTGCCGCAAGAAGGCAACGTTTTCTGCGGTACAGCAGTGCTTAATCTTAAACCGTTTCTGCATGAAGTGATAGTGAAAACTATTTTTTTGAACCTCTTAGTGCTTTTTGCTAATTTTAATTGTCTATGATTTTTTTTTATGTAATGCGTAACAAAAATATTTAAAATTAAATATCTGTATTATTCCAAGTAAATCAAGTCAACAGATTGTTTCTTCACATAAATAAAAAATTATTACGTTCAATACATAACCACAAGAAGCGTAATAAAATTCACATATACCTTGTATTACACTTACCCCCGGTCATTAACACTTGAAAGCACCACCGGACACTGTGTACATTGTGTATCAACTTAATCTCATTTAAATGATTTAATTTTGAAAAACTAAACATTACTTTAAATTTGTTATAAACATTAAAATACATATCCAATTCTTAAACTAACAATGATTTTTACTGAAATATATTAGAAATCTTGATACACTTAGGAGGATCGATACTTTATCGTTTGGGTTTGATTCTGTATCAAAACAAGGGAGGTAATCCAAGTCATTTTCAAGTAACTCCTTTTATAACGAATAGCAGACGACAGTTCCCCTGGAATTCGCTATAAACGAATTTTACACTGTATATGTATATATATATATATATATATATATATATATATATATATATATATATATATATATATATATATATATATAAATATATATATATATATATATATATTATATATATATATATATATATATATATATATATTTCAGAAAATATATATATTCTCAATATTCATAAAAAAAAATTTATATATATATATATATATATATATATATTATATAATCTCTTATTTGTATAAATGTGTGTGTGTGTGTGTGGTAGGTGTATTTTGATTGAGAAAAAAACTCAATATTCATAAAAATTCAAAAAGTTTGATAAGATAACTGGAAAAGTGTAGGATTAAGAAATAAGATAAAGGTAGGATTAATAAGGAAGACCTGTATGGATTTGAACAAGGCAGTAACTTATTGGAGAGAAACTGCAGATATGTGGGAGTTCGAAAGTATTTGCAAGGGGGTTAGCTGACGGCAAATACGCAAGAGTAAGGGTATACTGGCAAGAGGAAATCAGGAAACTGTAATAATGAATATTAACAGATATAGTATAATACTGATCGATTCATCTAAGCATTTGTGGGTCAATTATCGTAGTTCATGATAGAATGAGAGGAAAGATGAGATACAAAATATACAACGCTAATAGAAAGAATGTAGCTAAAAGTTAAGTATACCTTAGTTTAACCAGACCACTGAGCTGATGAACAGCTCTCCTAGAGAGGGCTGGCCCGAAGGATTAGATTTATTTTACGTGGCTAAGAACCAATTGGTTACCTAGCAACGGGACTTACAGCTTATTGTGGAATCCGAACCACATTATAGCGAGAAATGAACTTCTATCACCAGAAATAGATTCCTCTTATTCTTCACTGGCCGGTCGGAGATTCGAACTCGCGGCCAGCAGAGTGCTAGCTGGAAAGAATGTAGCAAAATGTATAAGATAGATTAGGAAGATCCTGAAGGGGTGTCTATCGAAGTCAAGTTGCGAATGCATGAATTACTTTTAGAGCAAGCTCTCCTTTGTGGAAGAAACTGAATAACTTTCCGGAATAAATACGTGAATGTAGAATGTTAATTAAATGAAAAAGGAAAGGTTGTGGCTGTTTCTAGGAAATATTTGCATATTGTAAGTGACATAAGCAGGACTGAAAGGGTTAAGGATGTGGGTCAATCTAGAAGTGGCAAAAATGTTAACAAAGGTGAAATGATGAAGCAAGCTGCTTTGAGATGGTGTGGTCATGTGAAGAAATTGGAGGGTGATTTTTTGGTAAAGAGAATATAGAGTAAGAAAATATCAGGATGGAACAGTAGAAGACGACCTAGAAATTGCAGAACAGATACTGCCAAAGAGGTACTAGAATAGGTGAGTCTCAACATTTTGGAAACGCAACAGTTCTAGAAGATTGATGTGAATTGTAGTGTGTGTGTGTGCGCAGGGGTTTTCGACGCGTTATTAATGAGCTTCCTGTGTATGTATATGTGACAAAGAAGGGGTGAGAGGCTTACAAATAAATTTCACGGGTAAAAGAAGCACAGGTAAAAGGAAATCTTTTATATTTTAGGTCACCTGGAAGGAAATTATGTGTCTGATTTTGCATATTAACACCTGTTGAAAATTCTTCGATTTAGTTCGAAATGTCTTCTGATTCCTAACCCTAATTTAACTATATTACCAGCTTTGAATTAATCTTCTTGATAAGTTAATTAATTTCCTTTATTCTTGTCCTTTCCTTTATTTTTTCCAGTGAATAGTGAAAAAAGTAATAGACTTCACCCCTCGATTGACATAATTCTTAATATAAACTTACAAGAGGGGTTTAAAAACTGAAAAAACCAGTCGGCCTTACTCATCTAAACTGGAATGCAATATTCTTTCTGCGCATGCGCACACGTTTTATCAAGATCTTTGTGACCGATCGTCAGTGAGAATGAACGAATTCTAGAAATTTTACCATTTTCTTAAAAATGCAGCAGTTATCTATCTGAATGTTCTAAAATGCTTCCGTTTCTTGTCCAAAAAAGAACATCTTTAGCAGTATCGTCCTTGCTAATTTGACTCGAGAAATAAACATTACGGAAATGTATCCATTGAACTAATCAGAAGAATCATTTCATTAGAGCAAATCACAAAAGTTTTCTATTTTTCTACTATTCTCTTATCTTAAATTTCTTACCGCGTACTGAAGCCTTTTAGGAGTAGCTGCAATGAGAACGGGTCTTGAATTAGTTAACTTGGCAGAAAAATATCGTTAAAACTCAATCTTTCCTTTTACATATTGACTTGGATATTGGCAGCGGGGAACGACGCTGGAGGAATGTGCAGAATATTTCGAGAGTGCTGAAAGTTTGACAGTCATTTTTTTGTTTTGTTTTGTTAGGTAGCAACAGGGAAATTCAACGTTAGTTTGCAATTTTTATTCTATAGTTTCGTATTCATTATATATCTTTCTATCTTAAACCGTTGGTCCTGAAGTTTTAATATACGGGGAATTAGTCAACAAAAGAGTTAGTTATAAGAAGTTTATGTTGAAATGAGTTGTAATGACGTTGCTAGACCCCTGCTGTTTTTTTTTTTTATTCTGGATATGGCTTTCATGTGCTTGCTAAATTATAATAGTACTAAATGTTGAAAACAAACAGGAAAAACAAAAATCTGTTCTTTGAAGCCATCGTCTCTACTTAGAGAATAACTTAGAACCTTTGCAGAACAGTAAAGGTAACTGTCTTTTTCCTTACTGGATCCCAGTTAATTTAAGAGCGATTCGAAAGTGCTAATTCTTTTAAGTCAGATTTGCTTGGATAAACACAAATTGTAGTTGTAAGAAATGATATTTGTAAATGTTGTTTTGACTTTCCTTTTCTTTCCTTTTTACTACACGGCTGGATCGACTCTGTGGTTTTTGGACGGACGTGAATCAAGGACCTTACACATGCAAGTTCAGCAACTCTGTTTACTATTACAAATAATTTCTCCTGCCACGTTCAGTCTTTCAAATACAATCCTGAAACTGACACATTTATACTCGTTCACCCATGCAAAGATTTTCTGACGCTACGAGTGTCAATCCCTTACGTTGCAATACCCTTTTTAGCCACTCTAGACAATTTTCTTTTTGCACCGAAACCTACCTACATTACTCTTTCATATTTGTCTAACAAATTCCAAAATTCACAAATTTCTCTCCTTGAACAAATCGACTGGCATAATTACCTCTCCTTCTGCATGACATTTACACACATTAAGAGCCCAATATCAATATGTGGCATAGAAGGTAAAAGTCCCATAAAAAAAACCATTTGCATAAACAACCATATATTTCAGACACTTCTTCTGTGAACAGGGACACAGAAGAAGTGTCTGAAATATGTGGTTGCAACATGGAAATGTTGTTCTTATGGGCCGTTTATCTTCATGTGGTATAGGTCTATCAAGCGGCTCCAGGGCATTTGGGCTTGGGCAGGTAGATGTGCATGCTGTATTGAAGTCCAGTATTGCTCGGGTGACCTAAATAGTGAATTATGTACCCGCTAGTTACATTGCTGTGACGGTCACCGCAAGGGTTAAAAAGGTGATGGGCCTAGCAAGCTCTACCTAAAAGACATTATACGAGTATATATGCATATATATATATATATATATATATATATATATATATATATATATATATATATATATATACATATATTTGCTATCGACCTTTTTCCCTTTGACCGTCTCCGCGATTCAGAATACAAGTTTCTTTCATTGACAGCCATTTAATGCAAGAGCCGAAGTTATACTGTAGTTGTCACGAACCTGTTAACATCAAGCCTCCGCACAGGAAAGTTGGCCCCAAAAGACTCAGCTTTCAATACCTAGGTGTGTGGACCCTAGAATCCATTTTCGATACTTTTAGACGCTACCACGTGATGCTTATTTTTTGTCCCCATTCTTTCCAATTTATGATTTTGATTTAGATTGGTTGTCCTTTAATCCTTATTGCTTCTTTTCCTTTTTCCCCTTTCTATTTCTGTTATTCCCTTTCTGTTCTTTCACTTGCGTATTTTCTTGTTCCCCTTCGTTAGGTATGACCTGGTGAGTAGTTTTTATATGAAAATTATTGACGCATGAATCGTTCTATTATGTAAATTTATCTCATATTCTCGCCGAAATATTTTGAGGAATCTATATCCTTCGTCTACTGGAGAACAGTTTATAAACAAT
Organism: Macrobrachium rosenbergii; assembly: GCF_040412425.1. NCBI lineage: Eukaryota > Metazoa > Arthropoda > Malacostraca > Decapoda > Palaemonidae > Macrobrachium > Macrobrachium rosenbergii. The sequence goes on from NC_089767.1 coordinate 27,864,409, forward strand.
CAAAATTTACTTCCCAGGAATATTTTCACGACATTATCATTACTGGAGAAGCAAAACCACAGTTATGCATTTATACATGTATTTAAAGATAAATATATGTACATATACATAACTGTGGATTTGCTTCTCCATTTTAAGACTCATGCTACTATGAGTATTTTTTAATTATTATTATTATTATTATTATTATTATTATTATTATTATTATTATTATTATTATTATTATTATTATTATTATTATTATTATTATTATTATTATTATTATTCAGAAGATGAAACCTATTCATATGGAGCAAGCCCACCAAAGGTGACCATTGACTTGAGAATCAAGCTTACAAATAATATGGTGTTCAATAGGAAAAACTAAGAGGAGGTAAAGGGAAATACAGATAGAAGATCTTGTTTATAAAAAAAAAAAAATAAATAAATAAATAAATTATAATTAATAAATTAATACTAGATAAAATGTATTAAAATGCAAGGAGAATAGCATTAGGGTAGTAATGCATTGCATCTTCGCTTGAACTTCTGAAGTCCCAATTGCACGACTTCCTCTGGGAGACTGTTCCGCAGTCCAACGGTGTGAGGAATAAAGGACGATAATAAGTGAATGAAATATGTGACTGAAACGTCTGTTTCATCATGTAATATTCATCAAGAATATATGATTACGGTAATATACGCGCTTTTTTGTAGAACTGTTGCATGACGTTTCTTGGCGAGATCTCTATTCCTTATTGCTCAAACTTTAGGTTCGGATTCCGGTTTTGGTCACGGAGTGTAGTTTAAATTTTACAAAGAAAATTTGGATGAGGTTATGAATATAAATAAGCAAGATGAAGTAGGATAACGTTTGTGAGTTAATCACTTTGTACCAAGTGCCTGAAGCGTGTTTAACTTTATTCAATTTACTTTAAATATACAAATAAGAACTATTTTTTTCTTAAACTGATAAACTGAATAGAAGCAAACATATAATTTTCGTAAATATATTCTGTTATGTTTTCGTATTGCAATAATACAGAGAGAGAGAGAGAGAGAGAGAGAGAGAGAGAGAGAGAGAGAGAGAGAGAGAGAGAGAGAGAGAGAGAGAGAGAAGCGGGTGGGTGAAACGGAACAATACACCGAGGGATAAAAATTCCAATTGGGCGGAGGAATATAAATCTTCCATGAAACAGATTTGGTGGATTTCGCAGCCTTTGGGGGTCGTCTGCCAACGCTTTGTTTGCAGTTCGTGTTTGTGTTCCTACAAGCACAAAGTGAGTTTGTATTTCTGCAAGTTAGAATTCAGTAACTGCATGCGTTAGAGGTCTGAAGGCAAAGATAAGGAGTTATATCCAACGCTGTAATTTTTGAGCATATTGTCTCCCACTCGTCGAATCTTGAGCTAGTAATGTTTCTCATATGCATCCATATTTCGTGGTTTTTATTCGTATCTTGAGTTAGTAATGTTTCTCATATGCATCCATATTTCGTGGTTTTTATTCGTATCTTGAGTTAATGTTTCTCATATGCATCCATATTTCGTGGTTTTTATTCGTATCTTGAGTTAATATGTTTCTCATATGCATCCCTATTTCGTTGTTTTTATTCGTATCTTGAGTTAGTAATGTTTCTCAGAGGCATCCATATTTCGTGGTTTTTATTCGTATCTTGAGTTAGCAATGTTTCTCATATGCATCCATATTTCGTGGCTTTTATTCTTATCTTGAGTTAGTAATGTTTCGCATATGCAACCATATTTCGTGGTTTTTATTCGTATCTTGAGTTAGCAATGTTTCTCATATGCATCCATATTTCGTGGCTTTTATTCTTATCTTGAGTTAGTAATGTTTCGCATATGCAACCATATTTCGTGGTTTTTATTCGTATCTTGAGTTAGCAATGTTTCTCATGTGCAACCATATTTCGTGGTTTTTATTCGTATCTTGAGTTAGTAATGTTTCGCATATGCAACCATATTTCGTGGTTTTTATTCGTATCTTGAGTTAGTAATGTTTCTCAGAGGTACCCATATTTCCTGGTTTTTATTCGTGTACCGAATACAAATAAAGAAAAAAAACACCTTTACTCCATTTAATCCTTTCCTCACTATACAAACCGAGGCTCCTTCCTCCATAGTCTCTGTCTTTGTCTCTCGGGACCAACTTCCCAGATCAGGTCTCATAAAAGCTGATGGGATCATTTTCTTTCTCGCGGGTCTCTTGCGACATATCCATAACCGTTGACAAAGTTGAAACCTTTTCCAAAATGGCAGTCTTACATTGTCCTTTTTCCCATGGTTGCAATAGATGCGGTGTGTACAGTTCATCGTAGTCTATTCTAATGGGTGGCGATGTCTCCGATAGGAAACGAGGTAATGGATTTAGCTGAGTGCAGAGAGAATTGGAGGACAAAAAATCGCGTTTTGTTTGGAGCACTTATTTCTTGAGTTAGTTTTTTGTGTGGGGTCATATGTATGCGCATGCATTTGTGGGGTTCAATCCAAAACGGATAAATAACAATTTAAATATTAAAGGTTTTTGGACGTTATGATTTGCCCAAATCGCGTTGCTGTATTTCTAGTCCTGTGAATTTTGTTATAAGTCATATTTGATGTTGGAATTGAAACTGCAAAAGAAGATGTAAATCTCTGATTCGATTTAATAATTAAAATGTCTATTTATGACAGATTAATCTTCTGGTTCTTCAGTTTATCTTTTGAAAAATTCTGTTCCAAATGAAAATGTTTCTGTTCTCTATATTAGACAATGCAACGTTTGCCAATTTGATCCTTTATATAGGTGTATATATACATATGTATATATACATATATACATGTATGTATAAATATAATATACATACATACATACATACATACATATACATACACATATATATATATATATATATATATATATATATATATATATATATATATATATACATATATATATATATATATATATATATATATATATATATATATATATATATATATATATATATACATATATATTACACACATATGTCATATATATTCATGTCACCCTGAGGTTTAACTAAAACCAGATATGTAGCAATTCCGATAACCTACTTCTTGTACGTCACGACCTGCCCAAACCGCTGTGCTGTAATTCTGACTGTGTGGTTTTAAAACATTGCATTTGTTAAGTGTTAAAGTGTACCATGTATGAAATTGGCAAAGCTGTAATAAAGAAAAAAATCTCAGTCTTTGAATCTATCAGTATACAACGTTTAATCTTGGGACCTCAAGGTTCTACTTACTACATTTATCGCATGAAAAACTTACGTACTAATTGAAAACTGTATAAGTTTTAAACCTCAAGGCCACTGCAGATGATCCCAAAAGTTATTGTAAGTTAAGAGCAGGAAATGTAAATTATACATCTATAAAAAAAGTGCATATAAAAAGAATAAAGTAAAAATAGCAATTTCACTTGATGGGCATTTTTATCCCATTATTCTTCATGTTCTTCTGCATCCTTTAACAAGAAAGTTCCCCAACAAAACTGAGATAAAGAACCGATAATTTTGAATATTATTTTTTTTAAATTAATAAAATTGTTCATCTCTGAAATTAAGCAAATGCCAAGTAGGAAGTAGAAATACCAATTTCATTTAATGGGTCTTTTTCTCCGATTGTTCTTTACATTCTTTTACATTCTTTAACATTAAAGTTACCCAACAAAACTGAGATAAAGGAGCGATAATTTAGAATATTTTCGTTTTTTTGAAAAAAAATGGTAAAATTGTTCATCTCCTAAACTGCGCATATGGCGAGACGTAGAAACATCAATTTCACTTATTGAGTCTTTTTCTCCGATTATTCTATAATTCCTTTACATTCTTTAACATTAAAGTTACTCCAACAAAAGTGAGATAAAAGAGCGATAATTTAGAATATTCTTTTTAAATGAGTAAAACTGTTCATCTCTGAAATTAAACAAATGACAAGAAGAAAGTAGAAATACCAGTTTCACTTAATGGGTCTTTTTCTCCTATTATTCTTCACATTCTTATACATTCTTTAACATTAAAATTACCCAACAAAACTGAGATAAAAGACCGATAATTTTAAACATTTCGGTTTTTTGAGAAATTTGTAAAATTGTCCATTTCTTAAACTGTGCATATGACGAGAAGTAGAAACATCTTTTTCTCCGATTATTCTGTAATTCTATTACAGTCTTCAACATTAAAGTTACCAAACAAGACTGAGATAATAGAGCGATAATTTGAAATATCTTCGTTTTTTTGAAAAATCTGTAAAATTGTTCATTTCTTAAATTGTGCATACGACGAGAAGAAGAACCACCTGTTTTACTCAATGAGTCTTTTTCTCCGATTATTCTTTAATTCATTTACATTCTTGAACATTAAATTTACCAAACAAAAGTGAGATAAAAGAGCGATAATTTAGAATATTTTCTTCTTAAATGAGTAAAATTTCTCATTGACGCAAGTTCCCGGTCGACGACAGCCCAGGAACGTTCCCTCGACCAAGCCCAGATCCCGGGTTTCCCTTTTATGAGGAATTTCGCTGCAAATCAACGCGTTGCTTTGATGTCGGGCCGCCTGCATGGATGAACTAAATGATATATATTTTTGCTTATTTTTCATGTGCGCTTTCAGTCGGCATTTTCATATTTTCCTCCCCTGTTTATTTTTTCAAAAACAGCTTTGGCGTAGCCTGTTTTCAGTGGACGAATGTTTTTGGCTCCCATTACGGCTGTACTGTAGCTGAGGGAGGTTTGTTTGTGCTCCATAAGGAGCTATATTTTGTTATTCTTTGAACAGGCTTTTGAAATAGTATAGATAAGCCACTCATTCTGAGCGCGTGCTTGATTAAACGCGATACCATATATCTAGAAAGTAGGCATTTTGGCGTTACTGTGGTGGAACCCCAATATTGTGCTGAAAGTAACATGACTAACTTTTTCCTTTTGATTTTGACAATATTTTGAATCAGTAAACCCTCTCTCTCTTTCTCTCTCTTTCCTGTTCCAGAATGTTTAGTGGATTTCCTACCATCAGTAAAGAGCAGAAAGGTTAAAAGCAGTTAAAAAATAAGCCGAACTTTCTTCGAAGCAATCGAAT
>NC_089767.1:27877008-27894508 GCF_040412425.1 Macrobrachium rosenbergii
TCTATCGATTAGTTTTAATGTTTTCTCAACTAATATCAAAGCACCCCAATTAAAGGTCAAAGTTCGTATTAGGAAGTCCATTCATTAATTTTACCAATTTCTCCACTAATTTCATAACATGTTTATTGAATGTCAAAGAAAACTATTTTTAAGTCTGAACTGAACTAGTGTTATACTTGTTTATGCATTTCCTGCAACTGGCACTAAACCATTCAAAATACTTTCATTTTTTAATAATTCCAAGATTTAGGTTTACTGATTCCTTACGTCATTGTTATAAAAACCCTATTTAATGTCAAAGATATCTATTTTCATGGATTGGAAAGACCTTGTTTTTCCTGTGCACGCATTTCATGCAATTGGCGCAAAACAATTCAAAATACTTTCATTTTTTAATAAGTCCTATTATTAGTTTTACTGATTCCTCAGTAAATTTTATAAGACTTCTATTGAAGGTCAAAGAAATCTATTTTTTGTGGACTAGAATGACTGTTTTTTTCTGTGCATTTCCTGCACTGGCTCAAAACCATTCAAAATACTTTAATTTTTTATGCAGTCCACTAACTAGTTTTACTAATTTCTTCACTAATTTTATTACACCTCTATTGAATATAAAAGATATCTATTCCTATGAACCAGAGTAAACACGTTTTTTATCTGCATTTCCTGCAACCGGCGCAAACCCATTCAAAATACTTTCATATTTTATTTATTAAGTCAAATAATTAGTTCTACTGACTCCCAAACTTGTTAACATAACACCCCTATTAAATGTCAAAGAAACCTATTTTTACTGAATTTTCTACGACAGGCGCAAAACCATTCAAAATACTTTCATTTTTCACCTTTTCCCTCTTGATATTTGTAGCGTGCAGAGCACACAGGCCGCTTCATCAATGTAATGGTGTGTAAGCACAGGTAGGCCGTAACTCTGTGAATGGTTCCCGGTCGTATGGAATGATGGCGCGATTTTAGGCAGCTTTTGGTTTCGGAACTGTGTGCAGAGTAAACCTCAAAGTGTTCAGTGGGGCTTTTTCCTCAATTTTTTGTTTTATTTCTCTCCACTTTCAATATGTTGTTCAATTGTTTCTTTGATGATGAAATATAACACCAATAGAATTGTATTCAGATATATTACTTTTACTTCTTCTTTACCTGACCTGACACTGAACCTTTATTTCTTTTGTATGATATTCATTTGTGCCCTGACTTATGAAATTCAATTTTTTTGTTGACCTGTCGTTTAACTGTATGCTTTTTCGACAGGTTAATCATCAATTTTATTCCTTGAATGATGAAATGTAAACAGAAATATATTCCAAAACATTCCCACAATTTGTTCTACAAAGGTCGTTCAACCTTCTGCCCTTTCGATATATTAATAATTTTGTTCCCGGAACGATGAAATACATTCCAATACAGTCCCTCGGTTTTTCTATTAACCTGTTGTTTAACTTTCTGCTCTTTGGACGTGTCAGTTATAAATTTTATTCCTTGAATGATCAAATATATCAAAAGCAGGATTGCGTTCCAAAATATACTTCTTCAAATCTCAAAGGAAAAATATTTCCTTTGAGACTTGAAGAGGAATATTTTGAAATAAACTTTTGCGTGTGATGTATTTTTCATCATTCAAGAATCACGATTAATGAATAAAAATATATAAAATTATGAGTTTTTATTTTTATTTATGCGGCTTTTAGACTGGAATAGAGCCTCGCCTTGATAAAGTGCCAACCAAAAACATCCGTTTCCGGGTTCACAGTGTACGCGAAAACACCCGCACGACCTGTTTCAGTTTCAGTTTCAGTTTCAGGTCAGGTCCCAGCGCACAGGAGCGAGAGGCAGGGTGAAATTTCGCTGGGAAATTGTTGATTCCTTTGACGCGTTCCAGGCTGCGTGAACATATCAGGATAAGATATCTCTTAAAAAAGTTTTGTTTTCTGTCAAGTGCTATGTATTATTCCGGAATTATTTATTTTGAAAATTTCAAAAATGATTTTCTGGGGTGTTTACGGTCATTACAATGAACGAAAAAATATTTTCCAGTCTTAAATTCATCTATTGTTAGATATTTGTTTAGGAATCCATCTCTTATTACCTCCCATATTGCAATTAATATATGTTTGAATTTTACTAAAAATCTGTTTTTGTCTTTCATATTACAACCGGCGATAATTTTGCTGGATTTTTTTGCTCGGCTGACCTTTTCCTATCACTGAATATATTTTTCCTAACCAAACCAATTTGACAAGTTCCATCTCACATAATTATACAGTGGAATATCAAATTCCAGTTTAGTTTATTGCAGTGAATAATTTATTGCCGACGGAAAGCCAAGCAGTTTAAGAACGAGTTATCAGTTCCAAACATTACTAGATTTATCCAAATGATGTCGTCATCAGAAAAGACGAAACTATATTGAAAGTAACGGCGCAAAGAACATATTGGTCTTTACTACGAATCAACAAGTAATGACGCTGGAAGAAATATCTACAAAAGAATTTTCTTTCTGAATATAATATATGATGACTTATTACTGAATGTAGGACCACTTAAAAGCATTTGAAATAAATGTCTATTTCAAAGGGAAAATGAAAGAGATTATGATGATGGCTGGTCCCATGATGTTGGATCAGCTCTCTGGCGATAGGGTTGTTGGGAGGGGGTGGGTGGGAGGGGAGGGGGATTTACGCCGTCACTGTTCCTAATGTGGCGCACTGTAGGCAATATTAAATGATGTTTGCAGCGTCCATTCGTCCCCTTTCTGCACCCACGCTCTAGCCTTTTACTTTACCTCCATTCCTGATTCTTGTCATATGTCTTGCTTTCCAACCTTTCTAACTATCACATTTTAATGTAATTGTGGGGTTTTCTCCCATTTCCCTTTTTAAGGTCTTGGTGCTTCATCTCCTTTATTTTTTGGATCACTTGATCTTGGTCAAAGTGCGCCAGTGTTTGGCTTGAACTCCTGAATTTCTTAAATCTAGCCTATAGTGATAGGTCTGGTATATTGAAAGGGGTTTGTCGTCACTACGCAATTGATATTAGAATCAGGTAAATTATTTACTTCACTTCTGGTGGCTTAGTGATTAGCCATTTGACTGTTATAGCATACCAGAATAAACAACTATGAGTTCCCGCCGTGCGGAGTGTGAAAAATGTCTGGTAACACGTGTGACTTGTATCTGACTGTGTTCGACACAATACACAGGTATATCTCCCTTCACAGGAAACAAGTGTCGTGAAAGGTGAGCTTCTAGGAGGCCGGGAGGATCGGGTGTACCTAAGCCTTCAAAGAGATCGAACGCGGTGCCATGCCCAGGTTGATTTATTGGATAAATTATCCGTCTGTACCTTAGACACGTGTCATAGGCCCTTAAGTAATATTGAAATTGAGTTGGATAGCTTTCCATCCTTCATTAAAGACTTTTTAGCAAGTTCTTCGTCTTCACCCAACTACTTAACTCAGTCCAGTCAGGAACTTTTTATCATCAGCTGTAGATCTGTTTTGGTATAATTAATTTTTCATTTGATTCCCAGGGAACCTAATTCACTTTTTTTCCTTGACCTCGCCATACTCCATAGTTCTCCAATTTATGGTGCATTTATGAATATCTGTCAAACTTTCATACAATATCGTTCGTTAAATGAATACTTTGCGTAAGCTTTATGAACCATTGTCAATATATCTGCGCACATAAGTGATATGTGTTCCACAATTTTGTGTTCTTGATTAATGGAAATTTTATATCAGGATCGATGTGATTCCACTGAGTTAGGTTACTTTGTACCAAAAAATATTATCGCTTTTTGTAATACATCTCCGTCTTGACCTTATTTGCTTTCAAGAATTTTAACGATAAAGCATCGAAATGTTAGACACAACTGGGCCACCTTGATAAAAAATTCGCAAGTGCCTGATATGAAACCATTACCGCGCCTGCCACTTGCAAGAGAGAGAGAGAGAGAGAGAGAGAGAGAGAGAGAGAGAGAGAGAGAGAGAGAGAGAACTTTGCTACCCGACCAGATAAGAAAAAATGAATACATCGGTTTTCAATTTTCTTACTTTAGCCTGATTTGGGTTCTTGTACACCAAGACCAAAAGATAACAAAAAAATGCGCCGAAATTTCTTCGGCGCAATCGAGTTTTCTGTACAGCGTATAATGTTGTATGAAACTCTCAGCCGCGGCCCATGAAACTTTCAGCCACGTTCAGGTCTTAGAACGATTAAATTTTCCATCTCTTGGAAATTAGTTGAAATCAATCATTAATATATAGCCTATTAAATTGGCATTTTTAGTTTTCTGTAAAAGAAAGCTAATGAGATGGCTATTTGTCTGTCTGTCCGCACTTTTCCTGTCAAGCCCTCAGATCTTAAAAACTACTAAGGCTAAAGGGCTCCAAATTGGTATGTTGATCGTCCACCCTCCAATCATCAAACATACCAAATTGCAGCTCTCTAGCCTCAATAGTTTTAATTTTATTTAATGCTAAAGTGAGTTATGATCGTGCGTCTGGCACGGCTATAGGTGCCAACAACACAGGCCAACACCGGGCAGTGGCTGAAATTTTCATGGGCCGCGGCTGTATTTTGGTATGTTTGATGATTGATGATGATCAACATACCAATTTGCAGCCCTTAGAAGATTTTAAGATCTGAGGGCAGACAAAAAAGCGGGGACGGAATGACAAATAGCCTTCTCAATAGTTTTCTTTTATAGAAAACTAAAAATGCCAGTTTAATTAATTATTTATTAATGATTAATTTCAAATAATTTCCAAGAGATAGAAAATTTAATCGTTCTAAGACCCATATAGATTTTTATGTGAGGTTTTCATATATTTCTAAATGGAACACGAATTGCAAATCTTCAACGAACCGACATAAGAATGATGGTTTTATTTATGGTTGTTACCGCACACTAGCATGAACATAAGTTCAACGGAAACCTTTATTTTCGTATTTTGATAACTGTGAAATATGTAGGGTATGACAGTTATTTTCTTTATTGAACTTCATCCTTTAACCAGAGTTTTGCTGATAAGCTTTAGGCAGTTTTCGACCGGTAAAATTTTCCATGACAGTGTTGATACGAATTTAGAAATTATTTACTACGGTAAACAACTCGCAATAAATACGGTATTACTAATCATAGTAACTTTTCATTAATAATCAAACAGCAATATGTTTTTGCATCTAAAGCAGTGTATTTTCTTGTATCACTTCTGTCGTTCTGTTCATAATAAAAACAGTATTAGAAACAAGTTAACGTTTATAATCACTTTTCTTAGATTAAAAATTACCTTTCATGCAAATTATAAAAATGAAATTTTAGAAAAGAGAGGTTGTTCAGTGAAGGTCGAGACATTTTCAATTTGCAATTGTCAAGGATAACCATTAGCAGCTCTTTTCTAACTGAGTTCCAAACATTATTTACGTTTCATTTCTGGTGTTTTTGTATTTTCCTTTAATTACCTTATGTATTTGAAGGTCCAAACATTTCTCATTACCTGAATTGCATTAAAAACGATTTTCATCTCATATCTTCTATAACACAAACATGCATTCACTTATGGATGTCTCTTTCCAACACTTAGATTTTGGTCGTAAGAGTGGGTGGCTCCAGAGCAAAGGCAAGATAATGATCACACTATCCTCCATTCTTCCCCCATGAACGAACCATCTTGGACCAGTCTGATCCATCCTTGCTAATACTTTTAACCACTTTTGTGTATCTCCACATTCACCACACTTTCAGTTTTTCTTTTGCAGCCTATTTTAAGAAAAGAATTAAAAACTTTCCATCTTAAAACATCCACTTCAAGAGGAGAGTTGGCTCATCAGTCCCCTCACACTTCTTTTCAGATACTCCAAGGTTCACATTTTTGCACTCTGCCTGTAAACACATCCCAATTCTGTTACTAGTAATTGCAGTTTCTCTTCTCTATACCAGTCAATTATTCGTTATCTGAAATCGTCGGCTTTCCTTCACTCTACAAGGGTGCCCTCGCACACACAGAAACACACTGACACACATAAACATATACATACGCACACTTATTTATATTATATATATGATACTACCATATAAATATTCGGTTCACTCTCTCAATCTTTTGTATATATACATACTTATCCTATATATATATATATATATACTTACTATACACACACATATATATATGTATGATATATATATATATATATATATATATATATATATATATATATATATATATATATATATATATATATATATATATCTATATATATATATATATATATATATATATATATATATATATAGTGTATGTATGTGTGTTTGTGTGTGAATGTGCATCTGAGTGTCTGTGTGTGTTAGCCACTGTACATACATTTCTGCATATCCGTACGTCCATAGATCTTCCGTCTATATCTGTAAACTATAGTTTTTCAGGTCACGGCGATTATAACAAAAGAAGAAGAAAAAACAGTCCTCTGAGAAGGTACAGAGAAGACTTCCAGTACAGTACGGAATTCCAGACTTTTTATGAAGTTAGTTTATGAACTAGTATTTTGCTTGTACACTCTCGGTTGTACTGTAGGTACAGAAAGGGAGGAGTCTTTAGGGTGGTTGGGTGAGAAGCGTCCCGCAGAGGTTCTGCTTTAATTTTGCAATCCAACGAGTTGGTTCAGAATGACTTAGAGAGAGAGAGAGAGAGAGAGAGAGAGAGAGAGAGAGAGAGAGAGAGAGAGAGAGAGAGAGAAAGCCCGACCAGAACTCAATAATATGATGCTTCAAGAAATATTACTGTTGCTCTCTCTCTCTCTCTCTCTCTCTCTCTCTCTCTCTCTCTCACCCAGTCAGAGAGAGAGAGAGAGAGAGAGAGAGAGAGAGAGAGCAGTTCCAGTCAAAATCAACAATATGATGCTTCATCAAATATTACTGTAGCTCTCTCTCTCTCTCTCTCTCTCTCTCTCTCTCTCTCTCTTTGTCAGATCGACAAAGACATGAAATGGAAAACTAAACTAATGAAGACTGAGAAATGTTGTTTAATGGTAGGTCAGTTCTTGTGTGTGTCAAAGAACTTTTTTTCATATCACTCTAAAGTCAAATCTTTATCTATTTTAGAATATCAGTTGGGGTACAGTTGGATGAAAATAAATTTCAAGATATCTATATTGAGTTTAAGCTGGGTATGTTTCTATGAAACGTACATTAAGGCAATTTTTTTAGATTTATTTTTACAGGGTATTCATTTCAATTGTTTCTCATTCTATATTTCAAAACTTGCTCTAAATCGTACTAATATTCAGTAGGAACATCGTGTTATTTCCTATATAATTCCCAGGCAATCAGAAATCAAAGTATGTAAGTCAGTAATGAACAAACTATTGCTCATTGATATTCCTTACCATTATCATTTTTGTTGTTGTGCTAACGTCCTTTATGTAAGGCAGTAATGAACAAACTAACGCTCATCGATACTCCTTTTCATTATCATTTTTGTTGTTGGGCTAACGTCCTTTTACGAAAACATTGAAACTCAACACTTTGAAATAACTTGATTTAGCCTAGTCTCATGTTATACTAAATATATTTTCATGACTTAACTCTGCCCTTGAACATAATGTCAAAAATACCCAGGAATATATTCACAGAGAGGAACGATACAACCCATTTATCTCAATCCCAATTTCTATGTATATGCAACTGTATCATAATTATCATCAAAGGCAGAAACGATTGTTAGCTCGAAGTGAACCCAGCTCAGCACTTATTCTCTCACGGAAAAATAGCCTCGTCAACAGCCAGTATGAGAGCCATCAGCATTTCAAAACAAAGAATACGTTGTCAGCAATGAGCCGTAACCGGGGAGTTTTCCTTCTTTGCACATATTACCGTTTGCATTGACTGCATCTATAATACATACGAGAGAATGGAAACTCTAAGGACATGCGACGTTCATTATGTCGATGGAAAATCAGCATTGATGACATCGCTAATGGGATGCTACAAACTTGTCAATACAGGAATGAGAAAGCTTTGAGGGCAAACTATTATAGACTCATAGTTCATTTTGAAATAAGGATTTAGGGAGAATATTAGGTATCAGACGACAGGGTAATGTGAGTAATGTGAGAAAGGGTACCATAAAGGAAAACACGGAAGTTTACAGTGTAGCTATGATAATGCAGGGGGTGGAGGGATGGCAATGGTTTGGACACGTCCTTCGCTCTAACCAGAGAGAATTGTACATGACAAGTGTCAAGTGTGGTCCCTTGGGCACCAGAAGTCTTGGAAATCCTAGACTTACGAGAATGAAAACTAAGAAGCAAGAGGCTGGACATCAGGAGAGATTTGGGGAAGTGAAAGCACATCTGTGGGATTTCACTGAGGCCATTTCCGTCGCATGCCATTGGAGACGTTGATGGTGACTGAAATATGGCAAGAGGCTTAATTTTAATATTCATGACCGGCAGCAGATGCGAATGTTCTAATTAGAAAGTTATGTCGATAAAAATCAATCGTACCTTTGATCACCTTTACCAACAAAGGTAAAAAATTTAAGGCCCTTCTCAGTCTCATCAATATTCAAAGAATGTTCAGAGTCAACCACTAAGTCAAGAAGGATAACGATATATGGAAATTAATGGAATTATTTAAAACTAACCAGTTTCAAAGTTTTCCTGTAGACGAGTGGTCAATATTGCCAATGTCTAGAAATCACCTTCTGTATTATTCTTGCCTAAATTTATGTAGAAGATTTGACATCGTTGAGACCTCTAGCGTTTTCTCCTTGATGACAAATGGTAGAAGTGACGACTTATAAGGAGGTATACAATGAATAATCATGGTGATATGGCCTCAACAAAATACTGATGCCATCAACCGAATGGTAATTTTCTTTATATGTTTACTCCTAAAGTTTCAGTGTCACTGGGACACAATAAACGCTTTTACAGAAAAGAGAAAGTGAATGCTAATTAGATACCGGATGTAGAAGAATTAAGAGTAAAATATTTAAAGTTAAAGAATGTCACACTCAAAGAGTTCTCGCCTTTATGATAATTTTATATATTCTTTAATTAGCAAAACAATTATTCAGAATGTTAATATAATTATTAAACTCTTTGCCCTACCGACTGTCCAAGGCTGATACGTTCATAAATGAATCTACATCAACTCTAAAATCTGAAGTAACTTTTTCGTAGTACCTTATGTCTCATGATTGTATGTGAGTGTGTATGTTTGAATATATATTTGTAGGAAATATAATTATAAAAAATGTATATCTGCAGTCTCCAAAGAAATGTTTTGTTCTCATGTCCATTACGTAGCTTTACAACACCCTTCTTCACCTCTTATATGCTTCTGTGACTCACTTTTACAGTCCGCGACCTACAGTGAGCTATATGTTAGCCCATAGATGAGAAAGAAGGCAGTTGTAACTCTGAATACTCTCTTATCCAAAATATTGCCCCTATCAAAACTAAAATAACCATTTCTTACTGTCTTTCAAACAGTTTCTTTGAGTAAAAACACGAATAGAAATTTTATACATTTCAGAATGTAATTTTATATAGATAAAGTTAGTGGTGAGGACATTCGCTTCACCAACAACACGTCCCGAGTTCAACCACTGCGCATACCTGAAGAGAGAGAGAGAGAGAGAGAGAGAGAGAGAGAGAGAGAGAGAGAGAGAGAGAGAGAGAGAGAGAGAATAAAAACGACTCATTCCTAAACTCTGCTCGTTATACGCTTTCTCCCAAAAGCAAGGCATAAAATAAAAACGCATTTCAGTCACTCCAAAGTTTGTCTTACGTCTTCCAAAAAACACAGTCCTTCAATACACCGCCGTCTGTTTCCGAAGTCTTAAGGGAAACAGCAGAACACGTCGGGGAAGACAATACAACTCGAAGACATGGTTTAAAAAAGTCAAGCAAGAGGATGATTAAAAAAAAATATAGACTTGGAACTCCGGGTAAGAAAGACGACAATTTATAGCTGCTGATGATAACAGTATTGGAGATTCCTGATAAGGTCTGAGAGAAGTTCAAGGGAGCGCAAGGAATATTTTTCGTACTGCGCTGAACTGAAGTTGCATTTCGCGTGTTGCATAATTGCTATATGTTGCTTGTGTGCTTGCTGTGCTAGTTCAGGTGGTACCCTGCCTTTACTTCTTAATAATCAGTTTTTACTTTTTCTGAAAGTGAGTTGTCGAAATAAGCAATGAAATTTCATGTCGTTTAGTTCCAATAGCTAATAAATTGCCCATATCCTACTCAGACTAGCAGACGTATCTATGCCTATCTACTAATACAATAACAAAGCTTCAATTATGCCTTCAGTCAAACACACGATTTCTGATATATACAGTGATATATAATTACATGTGTATTAAAAAAACCTGCAAAATTCGCGAGACATTTTCTTTCGTAAAATAGTAAAACTGAATTTTTTTGATAAATTTACAGGAGCCACATTCATTCAAGCAGCACCTATGAGGGGGCCTTTTTAGAACACGTTCAAAAATATTTTTTTTCGAGCTGCATTTGTTTAAATAAAGTTATATAACAAAAATTCTTATTTGTATTGAAGGTGCTGGAAGTATTCGGCTCTGGCAATTGTAATAGTTATTGCATTAACGCTAGAGTATGTAGCATACATACGCCAGTCCAGGACGTCAGTTACGAGCTAGAAAAAGTATTAAACTCCGCGTATAAGATCGTTTCATGCAAGTGTCAGATCAAAAGTGCAAATTTTCAGTAAGTCTGCCTATTTTTTCCCCAAGGGCAGCCACTAAAAAATATGCAACTGGTAGTTTAGTCCGGTTGTCTTAGCAAATTCCTATAAAACCACAGGAGGTGTTAATCAGTTTACTTGCAATGATTGAATGTGCCCCGTGATCCAGTAGTTTAGAAGAAGATGATTTAAGGTCTACAATTTCACTGAACATACGTTACATCACATGAATTACAGGTTAATGAGAGGCAGTAAAGACCTTTAAGAAATCGTATGAATTACAGGTTAATGAGAGGTATTAAAGACCTTTAGGAAACAGTGTGAATTACAGGTTAATGAGAGGTAGTAAAAGTCTTTAGGAAACCGCATAAATTACAGGTTAATGAGAGGAATTAAAGACCTTTAGGAAGCCGTATGAACTGCAGGTTAATGAGAGGTATTAAAGACCTCTAGGCAACGACATGAATTAAAGGTTAATGAGAGGTGTTAAAGACATTTAGGAAACCGTATGAATTACAGGTTAATGAGAGGTATTAAAGACCTCTAGGCAACCACATGAATTACAAGTTAATGAGAAGTATTAAAGAGACTTCTAGGAAACCGTATGAATTACAGGTTAATGAGAGGCATTGAAGACCTTTAGGAAACCATACGAATTACAGGTTAATGAGAATTATTAAAAACCTTTAGGAAACCGTATTGGTTACAGGTTAATGACAGGTATTAAAAGACCTTTAGGAAACCACATGAATTACAGGTTAATGAGAGGTATTATAGATATTTAGGAAACCGTATGAATTACAGGTTAATGAGAGTATTAAAGACATTTAGGAAACCGTATGAATTACAGGTTAATGAGAGGTATAAAAGACGTTTAGGAAACCGTATGGATTACAGGTTAATGAGAGTCATTGAAGACCTTTAGGAAACCGTATGAATTACAGGTTAATGAGAGTTATTAAAAAAGCCATTAGGAAGCAATGCGAATTACTGCCATACGGTGAATTACGGGTTAATGAGAATTATTAAAAACCTTTAGGAAACCGTATGAATTACAGGTTAATGAGAGGTATTAAAAGACCATTAGGAAACCATACGAATTACTGCCATGTGGTACACTGTCCATCAACACTAATCTGCTTTGCCATTTCCTAGAATTAGCTGTCACATATTGGCTCTCATAATAACATGGACACTGTGGTATTAATTAACCTTGTCAGGATAATCCTCTATTTGCAAAACATTTTTGAATCGAGTGTCCTTATGTCATATGTGGGTTTGTATGCCAAAGAAAGAAAGAAAGAGAGAGAGAGAGAGAGAGAGAGAGAGAGAGAGAGAGAGAGAGAGAGAGAGAGAGAGAGAGAGAGAGAGAGAGCCAAACAGGCTGGAATGACAGAAGAGAGAAATAGTAAAAAAAAAAAAACAATAATACGAAACAAGAAACAACTAAACATTAGGTGGAATAAAAAGAAAATAAATTAGTAAAATAATAAAGAATGCAGGCCATTATTTATCCCCCTTAGCTGTACAAGTCCCTTCCACCACAAAATTCAAAGACAACACTTTACTCAGATTTTTTTTTAATAATATGAAGGAAGGTGTATAAAGATTCGCGGTATGTTTGGAAGCCCATCACCAGGCTGCCAAATTGATATTGGATATGCATAACGTTAAATCAGAAGAGTATGGTCGAGAGAGAGAGAGAGAGAGAGAGAGAGAGAGAGAGAGAGAGAGAGAGAGAGAGAGAGAGAGAGAGAGAGAGGACAGTAAACATATGATGGACGAGAGTAAGCCTTTCAATTCTAATTTTCTTAATGTGCAGAGATCTTCGTATCTTTTAAAGAATGTTTTCAATTGCCATATCCTTCTAAAATTAATTCAGACAAAGGAGAGGTTTATCGCTACGTTGGAATAAAACAGATATAATAAAATTACTGGAAGAGGAGATACTCCTTTTACGCCCTTGTTCATTGACATTGGGGTCCTTTTGGTGAATCTTTCGTCATCAACTATAAGTAAAATGATTAACAAACAGCATTAGCAGCAGCAATAATAATAATAATAATAATAATAATAATAATAATAATAATAATAATAATAATAATAATAATTTGCTGAGTAAATTTTAGAAAAGCTACAACGGAATCTGATAACTTCATACTCATTTATTAATTTATTAAGTAATAAGGAAAACTTAGGATTCATGAGATTTCTGCAGTTCCCTTTTTGATCAGTCAAACAATAATAATTTGAAATACTTGACTGAATATTGCCTGACCTAAGACCACATGAATTCAGGTGGAAAGGTAACTGAATGTAACCGGAAGTGTTTGTTGCCCACAGTGTATTATGATACCGGCAATTGGAATCTATCAATAATTTCTCAACATTAACAAAATGTGATATACTGCAATGAATGGTGATATGTAGACACACAATCAAGTTCATATCAGGATTAGTAATATCGGGAGAGATAAGAACGACTTTTAAAAGAAGTACGAGTGAGTACGTTCACTGAAATCATCTCTGCCTACCGGAGTGGAGTGGAATGGAATATAGAATTTAGGCCGAAGGCCAAACGCTGGGACCTATGAGGTCATTCAGTGCTGAAAGGGACACTGAGAATAGAAGGGTTTGAAAGGTGTAACAGGAGGAAAACCTCGCAGTTGCACCATGAAACAACTGTTAGGAGAGGGTGGATAGCAAGATGGAGGAAAGAGAATATGAATGGAAGCACAGTAATGGGAATGAAAGGGGTTGCAGCTAGGGGCCGAAGGGATGCTGCAAAGAACCTTGAATAATGCCTACAGTGCACTGTGTGAAGTGCACTGACGGTGCTAACCTCCTACGGGGAATCTCTGCCCAACACCTTGTCTTGAATCTGCCAGGTCCTGGATAATAATAGTTCGTGTAAATCCCAAATACCCTCATGCATAACTCATAACGAGTAGGGTTGCAACTAAATCCTGTTCTGTCTTATGCAGTCACATCGCAAGCTTTCACAGACCTACAATGTTTGTCGTCATATTGTGGTGAATCTTTCAAAAATTTCTACTTCGTATCAGGATTCTCCTAGAGCTCTGATGTTATATAGGTTTTATTTTCATTACTCATGGATCAAGCGAGTGATTTTATTTCGTTTTTATAATTCTTTGTTCCGTTGCTCTTTCATTTCAAGCCTCCTCCCTTACGCAGCACTATCATGCATCATAATTATCATATCATCATCATCATCATTATCATCATCATTACGACGTTTGTGAGTACTAATATCGCTGTGATTTGCCGTTACTACATTAAATCCAGGTAATGGAAACCAGATGATATTTACCACCCGATAAAATAAATCGAAAAGAAATAAAAGTAACAAGAAAAAAAAGGGTCAATAAAATCCGTTCTCTTCTATAAATTGCGTCTTATCGACGCAAAATATCTGAAGCAGCGACAGACGATATTGACGAACGCGGAAAGTACCTTACTGGCCATCGCTTATGGCTCCGAGGGCAATCATCTGATCAATGTAATTACTAGTAGATATCAGGTATCGAAAAATAAATAAAAATAGTAACCAATCGGCCATTCCTCATGGGTTATATTCATCGATTTATATTTCACAAAAACGGGCTTGATGGTTGGAAAAGGAATTGGGACTCATCAAGCCATACTTTCCGGTGGCATTTGGGGAACTTCGTGGCTCTTGAGGTTATTAACTACTGTAGTTTGGAATTCCTGAAGGTTCAGGATCCTGGGGTTAATTCTTTCTCCTTGCATTGTCTGATTAATGGCAGGAATGGAATAGAGTATAAAATAAAGGAGGTTTGAAAGGTGTAACAGGAGGAAAACCTCACAGTTGCACTATGAAACAGTTGTTAAGAGAGGGTGGAAAATAAGATAGACGAAAGAGAATATGGTAGGAGGTGCAGTAATAGGAATAAAAGGGGTTGCAGTTAGGGCCCGAAGGGACGCTTCAAAGAACCTTATGTAATGCCTACAGTGCACCGCTTGTAGTGACGGCACTACCCCATACCGGGGCTGATTAATAGTGAAAAAAATAGGCAGAGAAAAAAAGAAAAAAGAGAAGTGTTGCTTTGCCATTAACTAATTTTTGCGTGTTCTCTCCCTCTCCCGCTCCTTATTCTTCTAGTTATTCCTCCTCCCTCTTTCCTGCAATAATTCCTCCTTTCCTTATCCTATTTTCTTCTCTTCTTTTCTTTCGTTCTCTTGCAAGTTTCCGGTTTCCCTTCTCCGTTTGTTCACCCTCTCCACTCTTTTCTCCTTTTTTCCTCTGTTCCAAATTCATATACTTTTCGTCTTATATTCCTCGTGTTCATTACTTTTCCTTGGTTCTTTCACCCATCCTTTCTTCATCATCATTTCATTATCCTCTCGTCTCATACCTTCCCCTCCATTGGGTTTATCTCTCGCCTTAGTAATATCCGAAGAACTTTTCTCTTTTTTTTTTATTCTTGTCTACCTCGCACATTTCCTCTTTTTCCCCAACAGGGAATATTTTCATAGGTCACGTTGTGGTACCCTAAGTTTTACTGTTCTCATTTACACTCAACTATCTATTTATTTTTCTATCCATCTATCTATCTATCTATATAAATATATATATACATATATATGTATATATACATATATATATATATATATATATATATATATATATATATATATATATATATATATATATATATATATATGACTATTTATCACATCACCGTGATTCATATACAATCAGAAAGCTACAAACGTCCTTTAATATCCAATTCACTCTACCTCGAAGTAATATATTTTCATATATGTTACCGAAGGGGAATTTTTAGTTGATAATAAGTCCGGCGCTCTGAAACAGCCTGGGAAACAACAGGACTGTTCGAGGGGCGGCTGCTCGTGAGCAGACCCCACTCGCCTCCTTGACTTTCAGCATGTCTTCTCCCAGGAGCAGGGAGCTTGACAGAGGCTTAGGTCTAGGAGAACGAGTAGGCCGAGCAACCACCTCCTCCACCACACTAACACTTTGCACTGCACTTAAATTATTCACAATATTTTGGAAAGAATCCATACGCTCATGAAGGGATTTCACGTTAACGCCAATATCCTCCATGGCGCCCACAATAGTTAAATCTGGCGTCCATCTGGACTTGATACTAGACACGGTAAAATTCCTCTCGGTAACATATATGAAAATATATTACTTCCGATAGAGTGAATTGGATATTAAAGGACGTTTGTATATTGATTATATATATATATATATATATATATATATATATATATATATATATACATATATATATATATATACACACATATATATATGTATATTTATATGTATATATATATATATATATATATATATATATATATATATATATATGTGTGTGTGTGTGTGTGTGTGTGTGTGTGTGTGTGTGTGTGTGTGTGTGTGTGTGTGTGTGTGTGTATGCAAAACTAAGCCATTTTTGTATTGTAATCCTATTAAACATAACTTTCTAAAGAATAACCCAGAACAAGATCGACAGATCTCTCTCACGTGAACAAAGTCGTACCTTCGAGGTATCACTTCCAACTGCGTTCTTTACGGAAAGTGAACAGCCATAATCTCCTGAGAAGACGGAGATGAAGTATCTTAGCCCGTATTAAATTTCATGCTGTAGCGGTTTTACTGTGGGTGTCTGCGGATTATTCGGAGAGAAAAGCCGTTTTGGTGAATTTGGGATTGTATCCCCCTTTTATTTCACATAGCTTTTGCGATTATGTCATTTCCTCTTTCTCTATCTTTCTCTGAAGTTGTGATGTATTTTACCAAATTCATGTTTCTTTTTTGTGTTTGTAAATATCTCCCTTTTACTGTTTTGTTTGAAGAGACTTTCCTTGTTACTACTACTACTACTCTCTCTCTCTCTCTCTCTCTCTCTCTCTCTCTCTCTCTCTCTCTCACAATTAATATTACATATATATATATATATATATATATATATATATATATATATATATATATATATATATATACACACACACAATATGTGTATATATATATATATATATATATATATATATATATATATATATATATATATATATATATATATATATATATATATATATATATATATATATACATGTGTATGCGCGAGCATGCATGTGTATTGTGTATTATCACAGCCCCTTGAAGGTCCTTAGATAATCTGACTCATTCCGACCATAGATATTTACATTGGCCACAATGTGACCCGAAAATCCAACAGGACTGAATGAGCAAATAGCTTTACTTATGAGAATCCTATGACATTTTGAAATTTATGTTTTCTTCCAAAACCAAATCACCGCAGAGGACAAAAAAGCAATAAGGTGAAAATAAAGGTCTAAGCATCAGTGATACTGACCTCAGTACCCTTGAAGATCTATGTTGACATTATAGTGTTCATTATAATTAATGTTTACTTAAATATTAACGTTAACCGTCGGGACTGCAAGACTTAGCTGTCTTTATCCAGTAACAGATCGACCAAACAGGATTTATAAATGAAGACCAATTTTAAAGACAGATTTAATGTGGGAGACTGTTTCTTTAACACAAAAACAAGTAAAAAATGCGCCGAAGTTTCTTCGGAGCAATCTAGTTTCTTTTAAGCGCATAATCAAAGCCACCAAAAAACTTTCAGCCACGGCCCGGTGGTGGCCTGTTCTATTGCGTTGCCAGTAGCACGACCATGGGTAACTTTAACCTTAAATAAAATAAAAACCACAGGGGCTGGAGGGC
>NC_089767.1:27907008-27912008 GCF_040412425.1 Macrobrachium rosenbergii
TTCTTTTTATGTGCTAAAACCATCTGAAAATACGCTGGTCCATCCATTCACTTACATTAACCATTTTACCACTCCATTCATGTATCTCCACAATAATTTCTTATCCTTTCAGTTCTTCTTATGCCACGCATACTAAGTAAACAATTAATCCCCACATCTCTCGCCTACCTTACATTAATATTCAATATACACATTTCACATTCATAAAGGCGAGTTAGCTCCATAATCCCTTCAGACATTCTAGCGTTGGGTTTCATCGGCACTCGAATTTTTTTTCCCAATATTTTGCTCATATCCTGCTAGTTTTCTCGGTTCAGATATCCTGCGACTCATGTCTGTTCTCATCTTACCAAAATCTTATATATTTACCCACAAATACCTATAAGAGTGCAAGTCTTCCATTTTCTCACCATCGATATAATTTTGCGAACGCCGACCAGTTTTGATGCTTTAAGTCGTAAAACATACAGACTAATCGACAATTTGTTATTCTGCTGACGAAAATGTCCAACTGGTACGAGATGTTTTTTCGTTACTCCTTTTGTAGGAACAGATATCCGTACTGTTTTATGAAATTTCACTAAATGGCCAAGAATCAGCTGAGCAAGATAATCCTGCGCTTTTGTCAACTTGTCACTCCTCTTAATATTGCTTTTGTTATCGTTATTAGAGACAGAATGTCTGAATATTCATCTCAAAATATTCCACATATTAACATTGTATTTACGTCAGTTGTTAGACGCTATTGATGCTCAAGGAAACAGCGCAGTTATCCCACTTAATATAATTTTCTTTGGAAGGTAGACGGTATTTAAAAAATGTGACAAGTGGCGGAAGAATCACTTTTCATGATTATTTTGTTTGTCTTTCTCTTAGTACCACGATCACACAGCTCAATTGGAGGTCATATTTCATGGGTAAGACTTTAACATTCTCTTTCTCGGGGCATTAACGGAAGTTTTAGTAAGAAACTTGTCGTATTTCGTAATTATGGCTACTTAAAACTGTTTATCTCATTGTTTTTGCATGTCATTATGCAACCAAATCGACTTACGGTCTAACGAAAATTATTATTAATATGATTTGGTAAGGGGCCCCCTGTATAACAAATGTCATTGAATGTCTTGGGTGAATCAGCCAGGGATGGTTTTGTATTTCATTGTTTTTGTATTCCATTTTCTGCGAAGCATTTCAACAGTTGATCTATATCTTCCTCATTAGAGGTTCACAAAGGATATATGCGAATTCTGACATTTTCTTTGTCTTTACAGACGCAGAAGCAGAGAAACTAAGGTAACAAATACAGGCAATTGATATTTCGTCTTATCGCTGTAGTAAATGGTCACAGCAAAAGTTGTGGTACAATAGACCTGTGATTGTTATATGTCAACTCTTACCCTTAGAACAGCCCATTTTTCTGTTATTATTTTGCAACTTATTCTTGATTACCTCATTCATCCACCCTTTGTAGATCCACTCTTGAATATTGAGGATTTTACGATTACAGGGGCTAAACTAACGCAGCTTAAATGAAGGAAAATTCAAACCTTCCCAAGAGACGAGACGGGGAGAGCTTAAAAGCGGATTGCTGGGTGGCACTTGACAACTCCACTCTCCAGGATTATGTTTACTCCTAAGTAGTACCGTCTGTAGTTGGATGTAAATTATGCAGAGGGCAACAACACAGGTACTCACTATAATTCTGCCGTTCAAAGGCAGAGAAGGCAGTTGGTGAAACTTTAATAAAGCGCGAACGTAAGACGCAACTCTTTGACGGCTTATTTTTCGTTAAGACTTCCCCGTTCGGTTTTCCTGGCGTCGGTACAGGTACTTCAGTAAAGGGGTTTTCTCGTGACATCTTATTTGTTTGCTCATTCTTCAAGCTTATGATATTGTCTTTTGAATTTTATTGGATCTAGCAACTTCATGGTGCTTGTTATGTTTTGTTTGTATTTTGGTATCATTTCCTCTTTACTGTAATCTACTTCGTTGTGTCGCTAGTTTTAATGTTCTGTAAATCACTTAACCATATTCGTCGAAGGTTGTACCAACAAGCAACTAAGCTTAACATTGACAAATTGCACAAAGCTCCTGCACACTTTTAGCCAACACTATTATTGATTATTAAGTGACATGAACAACAGGTTCTAACGCCTAAGTTACAAAGATAATGTACATGAACTGTATGGCTATACAAGCCAAAGGCAGCACTAAAATAGTTAAAAAAAACCCTGGAGTATTATCCATTTTGGAGGTTAATATTCAACTGAAATGTAAAAGAACCCGATACACCTGAATTAAAGAGACACCAGTCAGCAGAAAGCAGGAATACTGTAAATCTGGTCTTCACTTGAACACTTGGAGGTCAGGAGACTCACAACTGCACTTGGCTAACTATTCCACATATTAGTTTTAGCCAGAAAAAACTCATAGCAAACCTGTACAACCACATCTTACCGTGTCCCAGCTGAAATGAGACTTAAGCCACACAATTTTCACTATATATGATATAGTAAAAAAAAAAAATGTACTTCATGTTGTAATCAGTGTTAGGGCCAAGTTCAGTTCGATAACATCCCAGGTAAGTAGAAGTGTAAAACCTACATAATATAAAATAAAGGATAGACATGGCAAACAAAGAAAAAAACTCAAAATAAACAAGGTAAGTAAACCAGGCAAGGTAAAACAAGGCCTTTATGGACGACTGCTGTAACGATGGTTTTCAAAATTGAGAAATTAGAAAGAAGAGAATTAAGAGAATTAAGTACATGGGAAGTCATTTTTTCCGAGGATCCGCCAAACAACACACGCGTTGATTAATCTGCACCAGGCAACATGTGCTCGTTAATCAATCCGTGCAACATTCCCGCTTATAAAACTGGATCATTCTGAGAGAGAAGAAAAATACTTCAGTCTCCGCTCCTGCAAGGGAACGTAAACTAAGGAATGTCGAAGCCTTGGTAACAGAACGCGGTTGTTGGGTCTGTATCCGGGACAACGCAAGTAGACGTGTCATTTAATTAATAAGATTCAGTCTTATACGAGACCACCTTGGCAATTTTCTTTCATTTCCAGGCACTGAAATTCTGTATCTTCCTATGTTTTTAGTTTTTTTTATTTTTTTTTTTTTAGAAATCTTAAATCAATCTCTGGAATTATCTATCTTCCTGTGTTTTCACAGAACTCTTAAGTCGATCTCTTTGAAATTCTGCATCTTCCTGTTTTCCATAAATTTTGAATAAAACTCTTTGAGATTCTCTGTCTTTCCCATGTTTTCGTAGAAATCTAAAATAAACCTTTCTTTGAAATTCTCTGTCTTCCTACGTTTTCATAGAAATCTAAAATAAACTTCTTTGAAATTCTCTGTCTTCCTATGTTTTCATAGAAATTTAAAATAAACCTCTTTGAAATTCTCTGGCTGAAAAATTCCTCTTTGAAATGCTTTGTCTTCCTAAAACGAACCCTCTATGAAATTCTCTCTCTTCCTATGTTTTCATAGAAATCTAAAATAAACCTCTTTGAAATTCTCTGTCTTCCTATGCTTTCCCATATCTTAATTACCTTATTTTGTTTAGATTCCAGCCTGTCACTCACAAATATTTACGATCTGTCCTTTATTTTCTCCATGGAAGAAAGGGTCATACGACTATCGAAGTCCTAATTTGCTGTACTTTTTCTACTTGAAGTCTACACCTGTAACCTTTCTTATTTATGTTATCTATCAGTACTTAAATAAGTCTGAACCTGAATCCTGTATCATTTCTTTGGATCAGTGCCTTATCTACTTATAGAGATCATGCGAAATTCAGTATATGTTTTGCTAAATAAGGTTGTCCAGATTAAATTGAGGAAAGAGGATGATTTATAAAACATATTTCAACTAAGGTCTTCCGATTGCTTTTAACCTCAGATAGAGTTCCGGAAAATAATTTCCTTAATTTCTAAACCAGACTGGGGCAAAAAAAGGAGCAAAGGACATTAGTCCTAATGTTGAATGTTAAATGAAGAGAAAAAAAATAAACTTTTTTTATTATTTAATAAAATATGGAGTGTCGTTTTCACCTTGTCCATTTTGGAAATTGGGTTCACGAGAAATAATTGCCAATACAACTAAAATTTCCTACAACAAAGTCGAAAGCACTATAAGAACATTTCAGTTTGATAAACACGAATCCTCTAAAAAAATAAAAGAAAAGAAGGGTCTTTAACCTACTAAAATAATCAAAATATTTAACCGCTAATTCGCACCACTGCCCCTGTGATTCCAGATTCCGCTGTATGAGTGTCCACTCTTAATTTTATGGACAGCGTTAAATGCAACTCGTCTAATTGATGGTGTTGTTGTCATTGAAGTTAATGTTGATGACCCTGGGATATTTGTTGGGAACAGTATTGCCATAGAGGTAATTGGCGTGATTGTGGAAATTGTTGTTATAAAAGCATCGGTGACTTCCACAGTCGGAATTTATTCGTGTAAAAAAAGGGCGATGCTTTTCTATTTATTCAGCTGCTCTAATGACGGTGCATATGTTTGTGCGCAAATGCTCCGAGTGATATGACGTTATAAAGATCCATATGAGTGTTGAATCAAGAGAAAGGTTATTATTTCACTCACAGAGCAAATAACTAGCACGTTCAAATTGGTTTCCCACGAAACGCAATTGGATATTTTGTTGCAAAGACCTTTTTATTTCACGGTGGGTCACGTGCAGCTTGAAGGGATACACTTAAATGAAAATACAAAAATAAATGAATACCATACCATAACTAGACTACTAAGGTAACTACCATAAAACTGCTACTATATTTAATCCCTATTGTGACCTATTGAAAGTGTTAAGGTCGTGATTATGATTATGAATATTTCATCACTGTCAAAGACTTAAATAACTAGTTATTCTGACAGATGAGAAACAGAACAAGGCAAGCGTTAATCTATTACTTGCACGAATGTTTTGAAGATACAGATCAGACGCAGATTAGCAAATGATCCCTTGTCA